>NW_024080845.1:1183344-1323125 GCF_003009895.1 Hyaena hyaena | reverse complement strand
CACACACACACACACACACACACACACACACACACACACACACACACGGCCCTGCTGGTTAGGCGCTGGATGCCATCCTGAAAATCCCTGGTGGGGTGCCTGGCTGGCTCAGTCACTACAGCAAGTGACTCTTGATCTCAGGGGTGTGAGTTTGAGCTCTGCATTGGGTGTGGAGATTACTTAAATATAAAATTTAAAAAAAAAAAGAACCACAGATTTAGAAGTCTCCATGATGACAATGGTCATAGGCATAGAGCTTTACCTGGAATGGGCAGTAACGCATGTGGTTCTCTCAATATTTGTACATGTGCAAAATAGAACCCATGCAAAACCATCATTTTCCCAAAACATGCTTAAATTTCAGGCAAGTCACGTAAAACATTTCATAGCATCAATCTGATTTTGATCAGAACACAGAGGACTTCAAAAGTTCTGTTTGGGGTAGGAAGAGCTCTATATAAGACATGACAAATGGGGCACCGGGGTGGCTTAGTCAGTCAAGCACATGACTCTTGATCTTGGCTTGAGTCATGATCTCACAGTTGGGGGGTCTGAGCCCTGCATCGGGCTCTGCACGGACAGTGCGAAACCTGCTTGGGATCCTCTCTCTCCCTCTCTCTCTGCCCCTACCCTGCTCATGCTCTCAATGTCTGAAATAAACTTAAAAAAAAAAAAAAAAAAAAAAAAAAAAAAAAAAAAAAAGGAGTGTGGGCTTTGAATCAGATTGCCCGTATCTGAATCCCGTATACCCATGTATGAATGTGGCTAAGCCACTATCTCTCCAAGCGTCAGGTTTTCCATCTGTAAACGGCAAGAAAATCTAGTAGTGATGCTCAAGGGCATCTTTGGGTCCATGTATCCGTGTAAGAGATATCTGAATGCCTCTATGTGAGGGTCTGCTATTCGCAGGCTGAGGTCAGACCGGCACAAAAAAAGTGCCCTCCCGATGGCACTGCTTGCTTTTCCTTGGGTTGCCAGCTAAGGGAGGCATTAGGCCAGCCCAAAGGTGACTCTACGCCCCCTTCCTTCCTAAGGAGTCTGTGTGAAACCTCCATGTAGAGGCCTATCCTCGTGCTGTGGGTCTGGTGCGGAGAGAGGCTGTTAGGGCAGCTATGCCTCCCCACACCTCCAGGAAGGCCCCCGGCAGGCCAGGTGACCTTACCAGTGATCTTGGCTGTGAAGGGGCTGCCAGGGATGTGCTTGTCATTGTACTTGACCAGGATGCTGTAGTCGCCTGGGAGGGTGGGCAAGTAGGTCACTGTGCACGTCCCGTCTTTGTTGTCGATGCAGCTGATTTCAGCCTTTGAAGGTCCCTCGATAGCCAAGTCTAGGCCACCTGCGGACGAGAGGAAGGAAGGAGAGAGCTTCAGGGAGAGAAATATTCCTTGTTTCAACAGGGATCACACCTCATCCGGGGCGGTCCCTGTGCCAGGAACAGCAGACTGACACATGCCACAGGAGCTACGGGCCAGTGCAAGTCAGAACAAAGCAGTTTATGTGGTAAAACCGCCCCCTGGAAAGGCATTCCACCATCTGACTTCTTCACTACAAATGACCCTGAGGTTCTCTTATTCTTCGGGATGCTTGGGACGTGAGAGGGGTAGCATCCAGCACACCAATCACACGTATGGGAGAGTCACACACACACACACACACACACACACACACACACACACGGCCCTGCTGGTTAGGCGCTGGATGCCATCCTGAAAATCCCTGGTGGGGTGCCTGGCTGGCTCAGTCACTACAGCAAGTGACTCTTGATCTCAGGGGTGTGAGTTTGAGCTCTGCATTGGGTGTGGAGATTACTTAAATATAAAATTTAAAAAAAAAAAGAACCACAGATTTATAAGTCTCCATGATGACAATGGTCATAGGCATAGAGCTTTACCTGGAATGGGCAGTAACGCATGTGGTTCTCTCAATATTTGTACATGTGCAAAATAGAACCCATGCAAAACCATCATTTTCCCAAAACATGCTTAAATTTCAGGCAAGTCACGTAAAACATTTCATAGCATCAATCTGATTTTGATCAGAACACAGAGGACTTCAAAAGTTCTGTTTGGGGTAGGAAGAGCTCTATATAAGACATGACAAATGGGGCACCGGGGTGGCTTAGTCAGTCAAGCACATGACTCTTGATCTTGGCTTGAGTCATGATCTCACAGTTGGGGGGTCTGAGCCCTGCATCGGGCTCTGCACGGACAGTGCGAAACCTGCTTGGGATCCTCTCTCTCCCTCTCTCTCTGCCCCTACCCTGCTCATGCTCTCAATGTCTGAAAAAAAAAAAAAAAAAAAAAAAAAAAGACATTTATGAAAAAAGACAAGATAAATGGTACCATTCAACAGTCTTATTTTTTAAAAGCTGCCCTGGGAGCACCTGGGTGGCTCAGTTGATTAAGTGTCTGACTCTTAATTTTGGCTCAGGTCATGATCTCATAGTTTGTGAGTTTGAGCCCCATGGTGGGCTACACACTAACAGCAAAGAGCCTAGTTGGGATTCTCTCTCTTCACATCCTCTCTGCCCTTCCTCTCTCTCTCTCTCTCTCTCTCTCCCCACCCCCCTCAAAAGCAAACAAACAAACAAAAGCTGCCCTGGAAATGCGTCTACCTAACTCTCCAAATGGACGGCTGGAACCACAAAACCACACAACCACCCGGTACCTTCTCCTGCATCCTCGGTGACGATGGTGAAGGTGGCGGTTTTGTTGGCGACTCCATACACCAGGCCTGGACCATATGCAGAAACGCTCCCACTGTTCGGGTAGTTCACGTAGAACTGGAGCGGGCTCTCTGGGTTTGCAAAGAACACAAAGGACAAGGGGACTCATGGAGGGGCGAATGTGTACCTTGGACACCCAGTGTCTTCACATTCACCTACTAGCAGGCGGGGCTGGTATCTCCTACCAGCAGACACTTGAAAGCCGACTCCAGTAGACCTCACCCCCAAGGCGTCTACTCACTATTGTTTTTTCAATCACTGCACAAGAAAAATAACCCCAAGGCTGCTTCTAGTCTGGAGGGGGGCCCAAGCAGGGCAGTGCAGCTCAACTTAACCAATAAGGAGGAAACAGCTGACCGTGCAGAAAAATGACCCACTACTGGAGGGAACACAACTGGAAAGGTCTTTGGGGAAGGCCATTTACCATGCTTTCAAAATGTAAGGCCCCATGAAGCCCCTAGGAATCTATCTCATGGTGCTCCTTTCTCCCCACCCTATTTCCCAGTCCTGTGCAAGGACTTCCGTTCCCACAGGGCCCAGACCCTAAGTAGGAAAAGGCTGCAGTGTGCAACAATAAGGGGTTGGTGAAATAAACAGTGGTCTACTCTCGCAGGTCATTAAAAACAAGGAGGCATGGGGCCCCTGGGTGGCTCAGTCGTTTAAGTGTCAGACTCTTGATTTCAGATCAGGTCATGAGCCCAGGGTCATGGGACTGAGCCCCATTTTGGGCTCTGCGCCAACAACACAGAGCCTACTTAGGATTCTCTCTCCCTCTCTCTGCCCCTCCCCGATGCATGTGTGTGCACAAGCACACGCTCTCTCACAAAAATAAACATTAAAAAAAAACAAACAATAAGGGAGGTCGGTGTATATTACACTTGAGAGATTACCTATAAATCTATCTCATTGAAAAGAGGAAAAGGAAGGACGCCTGGGTGGTTCAGTGGGTTAAGTGTCTGACTCTTGATTTAAGCTCAGGTCATGAACCCAGGGTCGTGGGATCCAATCTTATGTCAGGCTTGTTCCTGCTTAAGATCCTCTCTCTCTCTCTCTCTCCCTCTGCTTCTCTCCCCTGCTCATCTCTCTCAAATTCTCTAAAAATAAAAATAAAAAAGAGAAAAAGGCAAGTTGCTGTATAATATTAATGCCATTATCTCATTCCTTGGAAGAAAGAATAAATCTATATATGCATGTAGGTGGGTACAGAGAGAAACACCTGGAAAGATACACACCCAGCAGTGGAAGTAGAAGGGAAATGGGAAAAAGACATTGTTTTACTTTCTCTGTATCTGCATCTTTAGAATATTTAGATAAAAGTAGATAATATATTTTCACTTTAAACAAACATTATACACACATATATGCATGAACCACAATAAACATACCAAGCTGGGGAAAATATTTGTTAACTTCTATCACAAAGGGCTAATCTCTCCAATATTTAATTTGCTCTCAGAAACTGTTATGACACAGCCAATACAGAATATTGGCCAAACAGAAAAACCTGGCCAAGGAAATAAGCGCTCAGTTCACAGAAAAATACACATAGTACTTAAACATACAGAAAGTTGCTCACTCTCATTCATGAGAGAAATACAAACAAAGCAACACTGAGATACTGGTTTTTGAACTGTCAGTGTAGCCAAGATCCAAAAATCTGATGCCTATTACTATTCCACTGGCAAACTGGTAGAAAAGCAGGTGTTTGTCTACCTTGCTGGTGGGTGTGTGAATCGGGGGAGCCCCGCTGAAGGGCAATTTGGCAAGATCGATCAAAATGATAGATGTCTATACCTATGCCCAGCAACTCCTGCCCTGGGAACTAAATCTCACAGATATACCTTCACCAGAGTGAGATAATGGACATAAAGGCCACTCACTGCAGCCTGACTAGCGACAGCAAAAGGGAGAGAAGAACCTGACTATCCTCCAATGGCGGGAATGGAGAAATCTATCATGGTTTATCCAAATGGTGTGACACCACAAACCTGCTCTATCATTAGGACATGCAAAACTCTCTTGGATATACTGTTAGACTGGATAGGACAAGGTCAGCGCTATGTGTAGAGTAGGTTACTATTTATGTACAAGTGAGAAAGGGCTTAAGAATCTATATTTCCCAGGGTACCTGGGGGTGCAGTAGGTTAAGTGTCTGACTCTTGATTTCGGCTCAGGTCATGATCTCATGGGCTCTGAGTTCAGGCCCCGTGCCGGGCTCTGTGCTGACCATGCAGAGCCTGCTTGGGACTCAATCTCTCTTTCCAACCCCCACTTGTGCTCTCTCTCAAGATAAATAACACTTAAAAAAAAAATTAGGAGCACCTGGGTGGCTCAGTCTGTTGAGTATCTGACTTCGGCTCAGGTCATGAGCTCTCAGTTCAGGGTTCAAGCCTGTGTTGGGCTCTGTGCTGACAGCTCAGAGCCTGGAGCCTGCTCTGGATTCTGTGTCTCCTTCTCTCTCTCTGCCCCTCCCCCACTTACTCTCTCTCTGTCTCTCAAAAATAAATAAATGTAAAAAAAATTGTTTTTAAAAAAGAACCTGTATTTCCCATTTGCTTGTAGAGTCTTAAAAATATTTTGAAATCCAACAGAAAAAATTAACAGGTTCAAGGAGAGGTCAGGTGGTGATATGGGCGGGAAGGAAACTTTTCCCCACATCACTTTTTAAACTATGTGGAGATACTGCCTACTCAAAATATTAAATTTAAAAATAGAGAACTATTTGAACAATTTAAAAAAAAAAAAAAAAAAAAAAACAAGAATAACACCGTGCTGGTGGACAGATATGAAATAGGAGCTGAATTTGCTTGTCAAGGGCAGTGTGAACATGAAGCAGCTTGTTCCCGCTTCCACTGCCAAACCCCACACTACACAGGGCTCCATAGCCCAGGCTGGAAAGCCCCTCCATGCGCCTCACATTTTTCTCCCAGCTCACCCTGTGGCCACACTTGGCATAGTGACAAAGACAAACACTCATGGGCCCAAGGGCCTGAACTGTGACCCAGGACGCTTAGCTGCACTGTCCCTTCTAGAAAGTGGCTGGATCTGTTGGGGTCACAGGCTGTTTGGTTTCACAGGGACACCGATGCCATCTTCCTGATCCTGCCACTGAGAACTGTGTCCCACACGGTGGCTCACTGAACGTCTCTGCAAACTTCCCGGATGCTCAGGCCCGAGGCTCGTCCTGCGGGGTGCGCTGGCCAAGGCGCTGAGCCTGACTCACCGGGGATGTGGCTGCCCATGTATTTGATGTGCATCTCATGCAGTCCGACCTCAGTGGGGGCGTATCTGACAGTGACCGTGCCGTCCTTGTTGTCCACGATCTCAGGTGTGGCCGTCTTCCCAGATGGCATATGGACCTCTCCTGTCAGAGCACAGGAGGAGAGAGAGCAATGAGCCCACCAGGGCTTGCCCTGGAGAAGCTGAGCACAATGGCCCAGGTGGCCTTCAGAGGCAGGAGCACTCACTGCTGCCTGAGGCAGCCAAGGTCCATGATGGGAAAACAGAGACACATTTGCCTTTACTTTGTTCCCTTTTTCTTCTACAAAATGCAGCAGGCAACTCAAGTAAAGAGTTTCCTATTTGGTTCTGACAAGTGAGAAGCTCAAACAAGGCTAGAAAAGACCACGAGGCCAGCAGAATTAGCAGAGTATCAACTCAAACAGAATGGGGCATTAAAAGGAGGCTAGGTGAGAAAGAAACTCTTGTACAATAGACTTCAGTGTCAATGTCACATCTGGAAAGATGCAAGAATAAGAGAAGGCAGGAAAAAAGGAGGCACAGGAACCTGACAGTTGCAATCTCAGGGGCTCATGGACCGATCCCTACAGCAAGAAACAGAGATGCTGGGTTCAGGACCCAGCTGTCAGGGATGGGTCAAGCCACCTCCCAGGCACCGTTCAAGGAAGCTGATGCAAGCCAGTGAGAATAAGGCGGCTTTCACGACAGTGCTTACCAGTGATTTCTCCTTTCCTGACCGCAAATGGAATGACCAAGTCGAAAGGCTTGAACCCGAGGCCGTTCATGTCACTCACTGGGACATAGGCCTCTTCGGTTACCTAAAAACAGGAAGCAGTGGTCACTGCATAAAGTGGACAACTGTATGGGCCAGCAAAACAACAGAGGGCAGAGAGCAACTGGGAATTTTGCAAGCTAGCGCAGCCGGGGTGTGGCGGCATGGCTGCCCCTACAGGGCAGGCTTTGTCTAACTGGCCCCAGGACTGGAGCAGGACCTGATGGACTGGAGAAGTCATGCTGACCAATTGTTTAAAATCACTAGGCAGTTGGCTTGTAAAATTCCCAGCAGTGCTCACGGGACAGTGGAAAAGTGAGAGACAGCAATGTCTGTGAGTCCCAAGAGGCTCCACCTGGAAAAGTTTAGTTGCTTGTGGCCTGGAAAAGAAGGTGCGTTTTAAGTGGCAGAAAGTAGCAGCGGGTGGCTTTCCCCCTGAACAGAAACCAAATGTGCAAGTGGTGGCTCTGAGAGGCAGCAGGAGGGCTTGGGGACGGCCCCTCTTTCTCTGAACCGCAGAGACAGGCTACACCGAGCGTGATCACAGACATGACGGCCGGAGATTCGTGGAGCGCATACGATGACACAGGTGGATCTCATTACAGAGGAAGCGGGGATCATTGTGACGGACTGATCAGTGGGGGACAAACCAATGACCAGGACACCCAGAGGGCTGAAGCAATCCCCAGAAGCAGGCTGTAGCTTTTCTGAAATGAAGGATGAGTAAACACAGAAACGCAAAAAGGAGAAAAAAAAAAAGTGTACCCAGGGCCTGAATCCGGGGGAACATGCATTTACCGGCGCCTCCTCCACAGCCTCGACTTCCCCATCCGTGGCCTGGTCGGTGGCAAATGGAGATTAGTTGGGAATCACATTGAAGGGACATTACTACTTAGTAGATGCTACAACCTGAGGGCAGCTTCCTCCCCATCTGCTCCATCTGTATGGCAGGGAGCTGCTCGCTCTAGCGAGAGCCTACATTCCTCCTCCCCTTGTGGACAGCAAGTGGGCTTCCTTTCTTCAAAGGTCAAATGCACATGCCCTTTGGACCCACGACCACACCCCTAGGAAGCAGGCCTATCGACATGCTAGTGGGAAAGTCCGCACGTAAGTGCTGTGTGTCAGGCATTTTACTACAGCTGTTGGTGGTCATGAGAACTTGACCTAGCCTAAAATGTCCAACTGGCAGGGAGTCAGGTAAGGTGACTGTGTATGTCTGTACACCAGAGGAGGCCACTGATGTGTTGTACAAATGGGAAAAATGAACACTAGTCACTTCTGCAGTGCGAAACCGGAAAAGTGGCCTCCTGTTACCTGGTAAGGGTCCACCGTCTCAATGTGTTAAAAGTCTTTATAAATTCATTTCTGCTTTAAACCACAGACTTCATGTTCCTAATTCGATCAGCCTGATCAGGGAGGGATCCCCTTCTTCAACCACAATCAACAACAAGAATTGGAAGGCCACCCCGTGGAGGAAGGCGTACATGCCTGCATTTACTCCTTTTTGTGTATTTTAGCTTCTGCAGAGAAGGGACTTCACTTAGAAAGGCAGCTTTCTGGGCTTTAATATTTGAGGCAGCCCTCTCCCCACCTTCTAGAGCTCTCTCATAGCGTGGGGGCCTGCAGGGACAAACTGGCCAGGAAGACGGATCTTTCAATGGTCTCGCTACGGCCTTTGCTCCAGGACTCCTCAACGGTGATGAGCGGCTAAGCTGCCAGCCCCTGGCTTCCTGAGGTATTTAACTGAACCAGCCTGCTGGGCCTCCTTGACATATGAGTCTGAAGGCAGTACTGGGTGTTCATGTCCTTTTGGCCACAAGTCTGTAGAGGGAGGCAGGGAATCCACATGCAAAGGAAGTCCATCTAGATAAGGCTGGAGAAAGCTCGGAACAGGAGAATAAAGACCCAAACCAGGGGCGCCTGGGTGGCTCAGTCGGTTAAGCGTCCAACTTTGGCT
Source organism: Hyaena hyaena (assembly GCF_003009895.1). NCBI lineage: Eukaryota > Metazoa > Chordata > Mammalia > Carnivora > Hyaenidae > Hyaena > Hyaena hyaena. The sequence goes on along the minus strand of NW_024080845.1, from coordinate 1,314,431 downwards.
CAAGTCATGATCTCACGGTTCGTGGGTTCGAGCCCTGCATCGGTCTCTGTGCTGACAGCTAGCTCAGAGCCTGGAGTCTGCTTCGGATTCTGTGTCTCCCACTCTCTCTGACCCTCCCCTGCTCATGCTGTCTCTCTCTCAAAAATAAATAAAACATTTTAAAAATTAAAAAAAAAAAAAGACCTAGACCAGGTTCTGTGGGGTGACTGCCCTTTTCTGCCTCCAGTAGTAGTGAGGGGGCAGGGTGCCTGCACAAACTATGTTTGTAGTCCAGGGCTGAGGGGACATTTATCCCAAATGAGTTTGGTGGCCTCTGCTTCAGGTCCCTGACTCATCGGCTAAAATGGTCCTCGATATTTTCACACTGATTTTGTCAGTCGGACCCTCCTAACCCATCTCTAGCTCGTTGCACCAGCAAGGCCCGGGGCCACCTCTTCCCTGCTACCTTATTCTAATCCACCAGATAAAACCCACTACGGACTAAAACAGATTCTTAAAACTACAACCAGGACCCTTCTCTGGAAATGAGGATATAAACTCTAGCTGCATTTCTTTCTGCCCTTTTCTGCTGAAGGAGAAAAACACTCCCAAGTGAACAGGCTCAAAGCTGACAAGCGCTTACGTCCTTGCCAGATCTCTGGCAGAATGTTTACAGATAAACAAATATCTATGGAAAGGAGGGGAAAGGCTACAACAGATTACAGACTGTTTGGAAGGGAGGCACGGCCTTCTGTTTGGAATGTAGTCCCATCTCAGTCACTGCATAAAGTGAAATCATGAGAAGGGGCTTCGCAGGCTATGCGTGGGGCCAAGTCGCAGAGGCCTAAGAGCTTTGTGGTCGAGCGTGGCTGTTGGCCGTGGCATCAAAGGACACTTTGTAAGGGGGGACCCATTGCACCCGGTGGCTGTCCACAGCAGGCACTCTGGGCTCAGCAAACTTGAGTCTGAGCCTGGGTCCTATGCCTCGCCTGCAGAAGGGCCAACGATCCTTGGTGTTTTGAGCGTCAAACAAGGTTTCTAATCTTTTCTTGGTTGAAGAAACTTCATAATCAGGGGAAGGTCCAAAAGTCACTCATTGAAAACTAAAGAGCCTCACTATTCTCTGGCCCAGAGGCTCACATAGTAGCTTCCCTTTTTTCCAGGTGTTACTATTCAAAAGACATGCTATTTCCCACACCTATGCAAAATCTGAATCTTTCCAAGACAAAACTGGAGGCACTTTGTGTCCTGGGATACAAGTCAAGTCTGCAGACATAACGGACTCAGGAACCTCTCTCCTCCAGGCCACGGAGATGAGGGAGGAGGAAGGAAGAAGAATTACCAGGATAAAAAACTGTGATGTTTTACAAACAAACAAAGTGTATCGTTCTGAGCTGGGCTCAGGCCAGGACATTGCTTAAGACCCTTAGCATGACAGATACTTTGGTGGCCAATAAGGTTCTTTAAAAACTCTTAGAGCCAACGGTCTCTGGATTTCTAGAGATTATTCTAGGACTCTACAAGGTCATGACTGCTTAAAAAATTTTTTTAAAAGAAAAAAAAAAGTGGAAGGGGATGTTCCAGCCAGGATTTAACAAATGGCAGCTGTTGCCATTTCTGTGCTAGTAGAGTGCTCTAGGGAAGGAGTTTTCTTACCATGACAGTGAAGGGGCTGTTGGGAATATCAACACCGCCGAAGCGCACATAGATCACATAGGTGCCCGGCTTGGCGGCCGTGTAGAAGATGTCATAGGTGCCATCCTCATTCTCAATGACATCAGCCTCGGCCTCGGTGCCGTCTGGGGTCAGAACCGTACAGGTCACTTTCCCCTTCCCAGCGGTCTTGGCATCGACCACAAAGCCCACTTCCTCGCCAGTTTTCACAGTGGAGGCGATTCCAGGACCTGGAGAGAAGTTCAGGAGAAGAGAATGGAAGTCCCAGCTGTGGACAAGTGCCCTGGAGGCCCAAGAACAAATCGCACATTCGTGTGGGCGATCCAACGTTCAAGCGTTCAATGGCATGGGGGTGACGGTCCACTTCCCTAAGCAAACATATTTTCTTAAGGGCAAGGTACACACCACACTGAACTAAACACGGTCCCTGCTCTCAAGATGTTCCCGATCTAACAGGAAGGCAGATACAGGCCAGGCACCAGGAATGACAGCTCAGTGTGCTGTGGAAACACTGAGGAGGAGCTAAGTTAGAGAAAAAATGATCAGTTGTTCTTCAGAGAAGGCCCTGTAGTACAGCTCTAAAAATAAAGTCCTAAGAATGCATATCCCGGGGTTGCCACATTGACAAAGGGCTTTTTGAGATGAGGGGAAAGGCTGGATTCTGAAGGACAGGTACTAGGCGAGTCTCCCTTGGCTAGGGAGACATACAACCTCTGTCCCCAAACCATGACTAGCCTGTATCTATTGGCCTTGTGGCACCCCTTCATACAGGATCCACACATCGGGAAGTGTAGACAAAAGCACACTGGGAAAAAAAAAAATCCAAAAACGAACCCAAGGGTGTAGAAGCAACAGGCAGTGCTAAGAACATGTTGCTCAGACAGGGAGTAGTAGAAGGAAGCCTGGGGCCAGTCTGGGGAAGGCCTTGAATGACAGACAGAGAACTGTGGCCTGCAGGAGCCCCCAGGCTGAGAATATTCTGCTCAGGATTCTGCCCTACCAAGGGAGGGAATAGGGCCTGGAAGGCACGGAGTAAGTCCACACCCAATATCATCATTCCCGCAGATAAGCAAAGGCAATCTAGCCGTACCTGGCACAGCACAGACCTAAGAGGTGGAGAGTTGGACTGGCCAGTGTTTCAAAATTTCCCAATTTTTGAGCCAAAAATTGCCAAGTTGAGGAGTTTACAACTTGCTCTAAAAGCCAAAGTGTTTCTCCATTCAGAACAAGAGAAGATAGGAGAGCCATAAAACACAAGCACGGTGGACCTGTGTGTAATTTAAAGAGAAGCAAATCTGTTTCATTTCAGAGATGGGGACTCGTGTTGGGGAATCTGGTGCAGTAGCATCAGAGTAGCAAGAGCTGTGGTTAGAAACAGAAGGGCTCGTGTGATGCTCAAATGTATTCCTGGAGATATTCTGAGAGATGAAGGCACAGTCTCCGGCGCTAATGTGTTTAATGCTGAACTGAAACGCTCTTTAATAAGTCTTGAATAATTAAACCATCTACTCATGAAAGGAAAGGCACACATGTGCAACTTTCATGGGAGCCACTATCACAGCTGATCTCAACCAAAGCACCCACTTCAAAAGTAACATAATAATAGCTTCCATGCGCCTGGCACCATGCTAAGCATTTTTCACGCCTGACCTCATCTGATCTTTGCAATAACCCTGCAAAACTATCTCTGATCCTGAGAAGAGTTTCTTGAATTCAGTGTTCTCAGAAAGATCTTCCATCTGAGTCTGACTGAAGCTCAGAGTGGTTGAGCAACTTGCCCTAATCACGTAGCTATTAAGTGGTAGAGAAAGGCGAGCCCTTGGCTTTCTGACTCGAAAGCCCATACTCCTGACCTTGACCTGCACTCACCTGTGGCCAGACACTTGCTGGCATCTCCCGTCTGCGTGGCCCGGATGCGGTAGGGAGACAATGGGATGTCGTCCCCCCCATAGGTGACCCCAATCATATAGCGTCCGGTCTTGTCAGGGATGTAGGTGACGGCGTATGTGCCATCTTTATTGTCGTGGACAGTGGCTCTTTTGGGTTTTCCCTCTTGGTCCTGTGAATTGCAGAGAAATGCTATTTAAGATGTTGTCATCAAGATGGAGAAACCATTTATGGGACACTGAGACACATTTTGCTCATTGATCAACAAGCTTTCTTCAGGAGGAAACAGAATTACTGGCTTAATACAACCTTTTTTGGGGGTGGAGCTAGGGAGAAGAGGGTCACAGATCCCTTTAACACCACATGGACACAGTCAACGTTTAGGAATTTTTCAGTCAACTGAACAAGTAGCGATTGAGCTCTGGATCTACTGAAATACAGGGAGACAAGGGGGCTCCTGCACGTACACCACCACATCCACTCTCTCCTTTTTCTTCTTAGCAAAAGGTCCCCAGTTCTTGGCTGGGGCACTGCTCCCACATCCTAGCATCCTCTGCCACCAAGTATGGTCATGTGACTTGTGACAAAGTTCCAATAAATGAGAGAGAGGTAGAAGTCACACAGGGCTGCTTGAGGTGGCTGATTGAGTTCAAAGTCCCACTGTCCCCTGATGCTCTTCTTCCTCCTGGCCCGCCACGTACATCAGAGGGCCCATGGGCCGTGAGCAGGCCTGGGGCAGAAGCCACAGGCGGGACAGAGGAGCAGAGAGATGGAGCCTGCTTCTCTGTGAAGCCATAACGTCACCCAGGTGGCTTGCCTCCAGCCTTGTTTAACCAGAGGGAATAATCCCATGTGTTTAAGCCACTCTTGTTTGCCGGGTGTATTGTGATACGCAGCACAGCTTAGTCCTAACTAATCTGATGAGTAATTGAAAACATCTTAAAAGAAAAACAGAGGCACAGATATAATAGAGATCAGAATACATGAGAGGCATTCACACGTGGTACTTGGAGCTACACCTTCAGACCTGTCACTCAGGCAAGCACGTTTGTTCTCTTGCACAATTAATGGGGGAAAAAATCTTGTCAAACATGTGCATTAGGCCAGAAATTGGTTATTAAAACCTTGTTCTTATCTCTGACCAGGAAATTAGGTCTTTATTAATAAAGTTTGACACTAGAAGATAACTCAAAGTTACCGTTATCTGAACAGCAAGCAGGCCTTCCCCGGCATCTCTGGCATCGATTGCAAACTCCACAGGCAGACTGGCAGGCACGCCATAGGAACTGAGGCCAGGGCCACTGGCAGTCACTTTGCTGGCATCATATGTGGGAAGGACCTTGACTTTAAAGGGACTTGAAAGACACATACATCCCCGGTCAGTGTGGATACCATCAACTCCTGCTACGTCTTATCTCCCTTACACAGAGACTGGGCTTGAAATGAGGGATTTCTATAGCAGATAAGATAGTGAGTGCCTTAAGTATCTTAAACCCAGCAGAAGTTTACAATCATGTAACCATCATAGACAGACTGGCTTTCCCTGAATGCATTCCATGCAATATACACTAATCCCCAAGTCGATTTGGGAGCCAAGGTTAACTCACTTTTGTTATGCTAAGAAAATGGTTACCAAAATGGAAAGGGAATATTAGAATTAAAAAACAACATTGGAATAAATAACTGGAATAATATTTTATCTCATCTTCTTTTCTATTTTTAGGACATTTTAGATGATGAATTACCTATTAACAAAGTAATACATAAATATAATTTACAAATTATATATTTCTATATACCTAGAGCTATATCTCTATATAAAATGTGTACATTAGGAGCATGGGTAAAACTTTTTCATCTTAAGGAGTAGGAAAAGAAACCTCCAGAAGCTGTTTGGAGAGAGGGAGAGTGTAGGAAACATTTCATATTAATATGACCAAGGAATAAGGTTTCTATCCAACACACTCTGGGAACACTATTGTCAACCAAATCCTCAAAAGAAGTAAAGAAGTAAAAAAATGGGGTGCCTGGGTGGCTCAGTCAGTTAGGCCTCCTACTTCGGCTCAGGTCATGATTTCACGGTTCGTGAGTTTGACCCCGTGTTGGGTTCTGTGCTGACAGCTAGCTCAGAGCCTGGAGCCTATTTCAGATTCTGTGTCTCCCTTTCTCTCTGAGCCTCCCCTGCCCACACTGTCTCTCTCTCTCTCTCTCAGAAATAAATAAAACACTAAAATTTTTTTTAAAAAGTAGAAAAGTAAAAATCTTTGCCCTAATCAGAAAACTACTTGCAAGGTCACCAGAAAGAAGACTTCGATGAATTAATGCATTCCTTGTTTCTTCAAAGATTCCCAACTCCTTAATTTTTGCTCATCTTTGAATTAAAGATGGCTGAAAGGAACTAAGTAGGAGGAAACAGGATGCTGCTATTTGCAGACACAAATATCAAGGCTAGTGTGCTGATATACCTGTGCAGAGCATGCAGGTTCTTGGTGATACCTGCTGATCTGATGGGTGGATGGATGGGTGGATAGATGGATAGGTGGGTGAGTGGATGGAAGGATGGATGGATGCATGGATGAGTGGATGGATGGGCAGATGGGTAGAAGATCAGTGGGTGGATGGACAGACGGATCAGTGGGTAGATGGATAGGTGGATGGATAAAAGAATCGATGAGTGGGTCACCAGGGCAGTGCTGGTCAATCCTGCAGAGGAGTGAGCTTCAGGCTGGTTTGGACCGCCTTCTGTGTCAGGAGCTTACCTACGAGGGATCTCTTCATCGGCATATTTAACCGAGACCATGTAAGGCCCCTCCTGGGATGGGGTGTAGGTCACTGTATGTGTGCCATCCCCATTGTCCACAATGTTCACTGGTTCCACCAGGCCTGAGAACAGAAATGAGAGGTCTGAGGAACTGCATGGGCTCTCCTTCACTCGACCCTGGGCAGAGCTTGAAACAGAATCACATTCATCCCCAAGGGCTATTGGTTTCCACTGATGAGTAACATTAAGGCAGGCAGGCCATAATCAGAGGCCTGAGAAATCACAGGAGACAGGATCCCCAATTCATGGTTGCAGAAATGACCCCAAGAGACACCTTTAGCTTTCTGTCGGCTAAAGTACACTCAGTCAGCCCTTGAGTATAATTAAGGAGACTGCTGCCTGTGCTTGTGCAAAGATGCGTATTGCAGACAAGCTGTACCCTTTCAAGCTGGTTAGGCATGCTTGGGATGTGGCAATTTTACTGTATAGTTGAGGAAGGGCCAAAGAGTCCACAATTCTGAAGAGCAAAAATTAACCAGTGGGCTGGCCAGTCAAGACTGATGGCCACCTTTGATCAAAGACCACCATGGTGCCAGCAGGATGGGCATAGGTGCAGGGCAGGTGAAGATGTCAATCTCATGGGGTGAGGGCACCTTCAAAGTGACGCCTACATGGGATGGTTAGAGACTATGTTAAAGCATAATCAAGGCATGCATTGGGTTAGTAGATTTCAGATCCCAGTTCTAAACATGAGCCTCAAGGAGGGATCAGCGGCAGGGTAGGTTAAGCAAAGCATGGCCTGCTCAGTAAGCAAAGCAGAGGAGGCAGGAACAAGGCAATCTGAAGGGTGAAGCCAGCAAGAAGCATTCAGGTCATATAAATTAGAGCAGCAGCCAATAGGAAAATGCAAACCTGTCTCCGTAAAGTCACCCTTCGGGTCACCTTTAAAGAACTCTGAAATGGCTTTCAAGGGGCTGCGCCATGACTGGGAATCCATTTCATCAACTAAAATTAAAAGGCTGTTACTTCAGAGTCTTCCATAATAATATAATAGAGGTAGATATCTAAGTGAAGCCTCTCTCTCTCTCTCTCTGTCTGTCTCTCTCTCTCTCACACACACACAACACACACACAGGTCATAAAGCTCAGTAACTATTAGAATCAGATTCCAGCCCCATGACCTCATTTCTCTCAAACCACGTCTGCCCTGAGCTTCAAAGGGCATAACCTCCTGCTGAACCCCATTAAGGAGAAAGTTCCTCTTCAAAGAAGGAAGGAAGCCCCCATTTGCCACTTTTGTGAAGCCAAGAACACATCACTGGGGAAAAATCCAGATAATTTAAGAAATTAGGCAGAGAATGGCACATTTTAAATGCTAGAAGAGGAAATGCAATCAGATACCAAATAAGGTAAACTTCAATGCACTTCAGGGCTTTGTCCCAAAATGGCCTGCTCGCCTTACCAAACCCCAGTGTTCCAGGCTGCCAACGGGGCAGGCTGAACTGGCAACAAAGGCTATTTCCCAAGAGACTCTCTCCCTCCAGGAAGCTGGGACAATGACAAAGCCATGTGTCGCATGGGAGGAGTAGCTGTCATTTCCAGAAATTCGGGGTGTGTTCCACATGGGCACAAAGGCACCTCGCAGAAAATGATCACCTCCAAACCCACTGCCCACCCAAATTCCAGACCAACCCCAGCCACCTCACAAATGCTGAAATGTGTAATCAAGCAGTTGTAACAGTATTACAGGTGAGAGCCCGAAGACTACTTGCTTCATCTCACTACTTAAGAAAAATAAAAATTTAAAAAGACATTTAGAGGGGCGCCTGGGTGGCTCAGTCAGTTAAGTGTCCAACTTCAGCTCAGGTCATGATCTCAGAGTTCATGAGTTTCGAGCCCCACGTCAGACTCTGTGCTGACAGCTCGGAGCCTGGAGCCTGATTCGGAGTCTGTGTTTCCTTCTCTCTCTGCCCCTCCCCTGCTTGCACTCTGTGTATTTCTCTCAAAATAAATAAATAAATAAATAAATAAATAAATAAATAAATAAATAACATTAATTTTTTTTTTAATTTAAAAAGATACTCAGAGCCGTATTATTAAATGAGAGAAAGACTGCTAGACAAATAAGAGGTCTGCCTGCATTTTAAGCAGGAGCTTCTGTCTAGCCAGAGTATGGAGTAATAAAGCAATTTAAGAAATTTAATTTTAAGCTCACGACCAAACTCAAAAGTCAAGTGCCTGCTCTGGCTCACAGCTGCCCCCATCTGGGGCAGGTGAATGTCTGGGGGTGGGGGGGCGCAGGATGCATCCTCACCTCGTGGGCCCAGGACCCTCACTTCCAGGGGTGCCAGGCCAGCCTTGCTGCTGTCCACCGTGAAAGACTGCAAGATGCGAGCTCGGACACCGGAGCCCAGCCCAGGGCCGGCAATCTTGACCTTGCTAGGATCCACGACATCTTTCACAGGAACTCTGAAGGGACTGCCTGGAAAAGAAGTCACAGGATTCTGAGCACAGGAGCCCTGCCGTGTGCGCACCCAGAATCGCACCGCTGCTCCACATGGGCCCTCGCCGGGCTGGGCCTCAGTCAGCGCCTCCCGCCTTCCTGTGTGCACCCATGCACATTCACTCCATGTGCACACTGTGCCAGGGTGGTGGGCAGAGTGGCTAATGGCCCTCGAGGAACCCACAATGCAGAAGGGGGAGGCAAACAAGGCACTGCAGTATCACATATAACATGTTGAGGGCTTGGATTAGCACTTAGAAGGCAATGAATCTGGTCTTCAGGAAGCCAGAGGAAACTCTCCTGTGACACTGAAGCTGAGACATGAGAATGAGCAGATAGCACCCAGGGAAGCAGATGGAGAGGGGTTTTAAGCTGTGATGGGCACATGCAGAAGCCTGCAGATGAGGGGGAAGACAGCGTGTTGAGGGAAATGAAGGAAGACAGCTGAGTGGTGAATGAAAGAAGTGGAAAGGGCTATAGAGGCAGGGAGGCCTTGCGGACCACATCCAACATCCTCTCCCCAAACAGTTCCCGAGGGCTTCCTGGAATCTTCCTCCTGCAAGGAGCCAGCACCTTCCCACCACAAATGGCCACTGGGTGAAGTCTTACTTTATCCCTGTGAGCTGTGATCCTCTGACTCTTTGAAAGTATCGGTTTTAAAGATCAAGGAAACAGAAAATGCTATGTGATCAGGATTTGCAAGACAAGCACTGAACAGAGAAGCCAGGGCTGGACCAGGGACCCTCATGGGACTTCTCTACCAAGGAGACCAAGGAAGACCTCCTCAGAGCTGAGCCAGAAATGGGAGCCCCAGTGGCCCCGGCATCCTGCCCCCTCCAGCTTCCAAGTCCATCACCGAGGGGCGGTAACATGCACCTCTCGCTGTGTGTACAAGTCTTTGTGCTCCCTAAGAAGGCTGGCAAAATTAGTACTTCTAACTGCCACACAAACTCAGGTGTCTCTGCTTTGCACTTGTCCAAATTTATCTGCTGTAGAATTAGGGGTGGTACATTAGAAGATCACTTAAAGAACACAGACCTTGGCTTTTTAGCAAAAGCTGGGTTTCGATGGCATCAAATTTTTCAGCTAACTAAAATAAATGGCTGACCCTGGCAAAGACAAACATCACCCTCCATGCTGGGGTTTAGGGAAACAAAAGGGTGCTTCAATTCACAGAAAAACCGTTGAGAATTTCAGTGTCAGCAGGTGACGGCCATTGACTATTTCTGAGCAATAAAGCATGGGAGGCCAATCTCCAAGTCAGAGCCCCCACTGGAAGGTGTCTGAACTCTGCATGAGAGTAGCCCAGAACTAACAAGGTCACTTTAGACCCAAGGTGGCAGATACCAAGCGTGACCTGCCCCTCATGCTGTGCTCCGGGCAGACATCAAAAATCAATCACAGCAGGTCTTCTCCCAGTTGATCCAACTGATCTAAGAGCCACCACCAATCAACCACAGCCAGCCCACCAGAGGAAACCAATAGGCCAAAGCGGGTAAAGATAGCATACCTTGTCAAAAATAACTCCACTACGGGCCAGTACCAGGCCAGGAAACACTGGACTAATGTTTAACCAAGCAGAACTCCCATGAAAGCAAATCAGAAGCTACCAGGTATGTTTCACAGCTCAACACCATGAGTCACCTTGGCTAAGCAGCCCAATACTAAGAAAACCAACCAATAACTTGCCTAAATAACTCTGCCTGGGAAGGGCCTGGGATCTGGGAAACGCTGGTATACAGCTCTGAGAGGCATCAGAGTCTGAAACCTTAAGACGTACCATCTACCTCTGATAAGAAAACTCCAAGTGGGTCTCTTTTTATTGTAATTCTCAAAGATGGCCATCTGCTTCATGCTCATGGGTCAGCCACAGGGGCCCAAGCCCCCGCCCCTCTTCTGCAAGGGGAATTCCAAAGCTGGGAGCACCCACCAGACCTTCCCAGTAAAGTCAGAACAGTGTTGTTTTCTCCACGATCAGGAGATGCTCTTCTCCACGGCTACCTGCCTGGCTGGGGCCGCCACGTCGTCTCTCCTAACAGCCTTCCACCTGTTCTCTGCACTCTCCTCTCCCATCCCCCCAGCTGCAGAGCTCCAAAAGATCCCCAAGGCTCTGTATGCTGTCACCAAGTCCTGTTCTTTTCTTTGTAGCAGTTATCAGAAGTCGCATAAACACCAGCCAGGAAGTTCCCGGAGCTCAAGAGCTTTGACTGTCTTCTCCATAACTGAATGAATGTGTCTTGACTAGTGCTTACAGGGACTTAAAAAGCTATGATCAGCTGCAAAGTCAAGTTTGAGGAGAAACTTACCTTTCTTAAAGACACTTAAGCCTTCAAAGAAAACCTAAGCCTTCATAAAATTAAGGCTTAAATGAACATGTGAGGAGCATTCATTTGAGCTGAATGTCAATGCATTTGGATCAATGTGAGAGGAAGAGTGAGTTTGAACGTGTGTGTACATTTGTATGTAATAAGTAGGGGGGTAATGTATAGATTCAGGAAAGTGTTTGGTCAATGCACACTCCAGTTTTCTGGGAGCCAATCCAGAAACCCAAAAGTAAGCTCCTTGGCCAGCTTCTTCCCCCTCAGTCTCACCCTGGGTTATAGCTTTCTTAGGGCAAAAATACTGACCCACCCAAGGCTCTTCCTGCCCCAGGAGTCTTGGGGGTGGGGTTCCACCCTCTTTCTCAACATATCTAAGACAAGGCATAGGCTGACTCAGAGGCAGCCCCCAAAGTCCTTGCACTTGTGTCCACTCCGTACCAGAGTCACCTAACCATCTAGAGCTGTGCTGAGGGGCAACTGTTCGTTAAATAAGCAGAAGCAGAACCTATGGAAATCTCTCCCCCTGGAGCATGAAAGGTGGAGGGCCCTTCACCATTTAAGTCATATATTTCCTCGTTGTTTCAATCATGTACAGCAGTGGTTCTCAGCTAGGGGTGATTTTGTCCCCGACTGGACACTTGGCAATATCTAGAGACATTTGGTGTTGTTACAAAATGAAAGGGGGTGTGTGTGGAATGCTACTAAATACCCTACAGTGCACAGGACAGTCTCCCACACAACCAAGAATTATCCCACCCCAAGTTTTTTATGTAATCTCATCACCCAACATGGGCTCAACCTCACAATCCCAAGACCAAGAGTTGCATGCTCCACCGCCTGAGCCAGCCAGGCACCCGACAAGCCCTGTTTTACAGCAAGTGTATATACTACATCATTAAATAGAAAAGAAATTAATAAATAAACATTTGAGTTTGTGTGTCTCTTTGGGTTACCAGGACTGTCAATGAAAAACAGAAAGAAAATAGGCAGAAGGTGAGTAAGAACCAACCACAGAATAAAGCAGAGATTTTCAACATTGTAAAAAAAAAAAAAAAAAAAAAAAAAAATCAGCTTGCCCTTAAATTAGGTTCTCCAACGTGGGACCAACCATTTGTAGTCAAAACGCCAAGCCAATGTGTTATGCCACGTTACTGGTCCTCCTGGCATTTGGGAGATTCTTGGAGACGCAGCCATAAGGAAAATTCTCCCTTTGCCACCACTGCACATAGCAGACTCTTTGTCCCACCCAGAGATAAGCAAAACGGAACCTGCTTTCACACAACATCAATTATTCTTTGGGTGCCTTTCTCAGGGAAACCTTACCAGGGATGTGGGCTCCTCCATATGTGATGTTAACGTCGTAGTCCCCTGGGGCAAAGGGGACTTACTCAGCGCTGCAGCTACCATCTTTGTTGTCTCTGCAGTTGATCTTCGACTCTGACGGGCCTTCGACAGTTATGCCAAGCCCACCAATTCCCGCCCCTCTGGAAAGTGTGGAAAAGAAAGCACAGTAGTGGTTCATGCTGGTCTGCTTATTGCCAAAGCTATTTAAAATCCCTCTATAAACGATCCCATTTAGCCAACCTGGCTCAACTACTGTGACACCTCCCACACAGAAGATTTCTCAACAGTATAAGACAGCTTTAACCTCTCCTTTCTGATGCTTAGTCTTCTTTTGATTTTTTTTTTTTTAATTTTAATGTTTGTTTATTTTGAGAGAGAGAGACAGACAGCAGGAGAGGGGCAGAGAGAAGGGGACAGAGTGAGAATCCCAAGAAGGCTCCGTGCTGTCAGTGCAGAGCCTGACGCAGGGCTCAAACTCACAAACCATGAGATCATGACCTGAGCTAAAATCAAGATTCAGATGCCCACACGACTAGGTCACCCAGGCACCCCATAGGAGGCATACTTCTAATATCTCGCTTAACTATGAGATTGGCTATATATTTCTGCATTATCAACTTAAGGAGCTTCCATCTAGTTCTGGTTTGCTCAGCAATTTTGTGACTATCACCAGGGGCTTTCTGGTACTTTTTGAGGTATCCTTGGCCTTTCTCTCTACCAGAAGTCTCTACAAAAGAAAATGTCTCACTTTCATGAAAACAGAAAAGCCTCTCAAAGGCTGGGACACCATGACACATATGCGGAATACACCCATAAAACTCAGGGCAGTTCAACTACCTATACCTACTCCTTTCAGAGTCAACACACAGAGCCCAGGGCCCTGCTTACCTAGTAACCACAGTGAAGACATTGGGTTTGTTGGTAAAGGCCTCTTTCAACCCAGGTCCTTGGGCTTGAACCCGAGACGGTTGGCAACCTTCGGTTACAGCCACTTTGAAGGGACTATTTGGGACGGGTACATCATCGTATGTCACCTCCACTACATGGACACCTGTTCAAAGCGACAAACAGAAACATTTGTACAAGAGTCACCTGTTTGTGGGAAATAACACTCTGCTGCAGAGTTTCACTTAGCATCCACACCTACCTGCTATATCGTGTTATTTGCAACAAGTGGGTTAAAGAAACAGTACAACATCGGTATGATGTGATTCTTTTTAAATACACTTGTTTATTGATGCTTTCTGTTCACTTGACGGACACATAATTCTCCCTCTCTGACTCACATACACACAAGGTCTCTCCTCCAAGCAAGTATCACTACGTCTGTATTCAAGTTAGTCAACTTAAATGTTCTACCCTCATCTGGAAAACTCCACGCGGTCATTACCCAAGAGACAAAGAGGAATCCAGGAAATAGAACATAAATGCATTTACGTAAAGAGATTGGAAGTATCTGCACCAAAATATTTATAGGAATCACATATCCAAATAATGAGATTATACGGTACTTTTAATTTTTTACCTTTTCATGATTTATCAAATTAAAAAATGTTTTTATTAATGTTTATTTTTGAGAGACAGATTGTGAGCGGAGGAGGGGCAGAGAGCGAGGGAGACAGAATCTGAAGCAGGTTCCAGGCTCTGAGCTGTCAGCACAGAGCCCGATGGGGGCTCAAATCCATGAACTGCGAGATCATGACCTGAGCCAAAGTCAGAGGCTTAACTGACTGAGCCATCCAGATGGCCCTCAAATTTTTAAATAATTTTAATATTCAAGAAATAAATTATGTAAAACAAACTATACAAATGGGCAATACGCATGACATCACTCATAACCTGTTGGGGTGAGCCTGAGGCTAAATCTGGCCCAAGTGTCAGCACACAAGAAACTGTTGGGGAGGGAGATTACACATGTCCCTTTAACTTTGGGCATGCCTCTGCTGAGACAGGCCAGACACACGAGGCAGGAGTCAACACCAGTCACCAAGGGAAATGGCCCACCACAGCTCTGAATGAGGGTCATGTCCAAGGAGAAGTCAACTGACCTTTCTCAAAGGGCGTGTACTCCACCTGGTAAGTCCCGTCGGCATTGTCTGTGACGAAGCACTCGGTAGAGGCCCCTGAGGGGTTGGCAATGTGGGTCTTGATGTGGTCGCCCCCAATCTGTGTCAGGGGCCGTGAGTCGACCGTGAAGTCGGTGGTGGCCTCACGAAACACGTCTGCAGAGCAATCACACAGATAAGAACGTCACCAATACCTGGGGCCTAGGACCAAACCCATTGCCAAGGTTCTCGGCACTTCAGGTGTTAGGTCTAATTTCAGTGACTGCAGACAACTGCTTTCTTTGACTCTCAAAATCGAGAGTATTAATGACCGCCTCCCCCCGCCACCACTCTGCAAAACCTGCTTCTTCCAGGGTAGCCCATGGAAGCCCCTTGTGATAATACAACCACTGGCACACTTTTTGGACAAAGGTGGGGTTCAGGGACAGGTTAAAGGGAAACGACAGATCTGCTCTGCAGCAAGCGTGGTATTAGCATCACATTTTATGGTATTAGCATCACATTTTAAACCTTTTCAATTAAGTGCCAAAAGTGAAAGATCCTGAATTACCACATAAAAATCACGATTTCTAACTCTGCCGAAAAATAGGAAAATCTGCAGGCAGCGCTGGGCCCTATTCCCCACAGAGAAGCAATGCGAGGGTTAAGCAGCAGAAATGCCGTGTGCTCACCCCTGTGCTGTGGTCCTTCTCCTCCAGATGCGGAGGGCACAGGTGCTTGTTTCCTTACACCTCACCTGGCCCCAACAGGCACATGGGTTCACAGCTCCACTCTGAGTTTCTGGGGACCCCTAAGTCCCCCCCCGCACAGTTATTTTGCAGTTCCACTCTCTTTATGAAACCTACCTTTTCCTTCTATTCCTGGCCCAAAGACTTTGACCCTGCTGGTGTCCACGGCGGGCTCCACCTTGACCCTGGCGGGGAAGTGGGGCACGAGCTCACCGCCATACTTCATGGTCAGCGTGTACATGCCGGCGGTCAGGGGCACGTAGGTCACTGCGTAGGTACCGTCTTTGTTGTTTTCAATACAGACTTCAGCTTTCGCTCCCGTGTCTGACACAGCTTCCAGACCCAGGGCCCCCGGCCCCGCTTCCGAACAGTCAACACTAAGCAGCCCAGCTTCGCCCACTTTGCCGTGCTGGAGACCTGGCCCCGAAGCCACGACTTTAGAGGGGTCGAAAGGCATTTCAATGTCAGCTTTGAAGGGAGAACCAGGTATGTGGACTTCTTCAAAGAGAATGTTGACAAAGTACTCCCCGGGCTTGGTGGGCAGGTAGGAGACCGAGCATGTGCCATCACCATTGTCAGAGCATTCAATTTTGGCCTCGCATGGACCTTCCACGGTGAGGCCCAAACCTCCGGTGCCTGCTCCTTTGGTGTCAATGGTGAACTCTGCGGGCTTGCCCACGAGACCACCTTCAAGGCCAGGACCATGGGCCTTCACCTATTTGAACAGAGAATAAAAGTCAAACCTGCCTGGGGCACCCGGGTGGCTCAGTCAGTTAAGCATCTGACTTTGGCTCAGGTCATGATCTCATGGTTCGTGGGTTTGAGCCCCGCATCGGGCTTTGTGCTGACAGCTAGCTTGGAGCCTGGAGGTTGCTTTGGACTCTGTGTCTCCCTCTCTCTCTGACCCTCCTCTGCTCACACTGTCTTTCTCTCTCTCAGAAATAAATAAGACATTAAAAAATTAAAAAAAAAAAAAAAAAGCCAACCCTGCCTGACGCTGGAGTGCGTCTGCTCAGCCAGCACACCTCACACCCTGGCCTGCAATCAGCACTGAGCTGCCCCTCAGCTGAGTGGCCCTTCTCCCTGGGGCTAACTAGTGTCGGACAGACGCCTGAGTCAGAGCCACGGTGCAATCAGGCTGCCAAAGGGAGACACGGCTGTGAGCTCAGTCAACACTGACAGCCACAGCACGAGGCGTGGCCCTCTGAAGCTCTGCATGTGACTTCCGCTCCTGCTGTGCCCAGCATTCCCGGACCGCAGGGCTGGAGGAGGACACGAACAAACACACGCGGGGCTGAACGCTTGTAGCAGGGTTTCGTGGGCCTCCCTGTTGCTTGGATGTCTACCCCTCCCTCAACAAACTCCACACAATAAAAAACTGCAGTGGTGGATACCTGTCCTTCTACATTTGTCCAAACCCATAGAATGTAGATCACCAGGAGGGAACCCTCGTGCCAACTACGGATTTGGGGTGAACAGGGTGTCAGTGCAGATCCATCAGTTAGAACAAACGGAGCACTCTGCTGGGGACAGTGATAACGGGGAGGCTGTGCACATGCAGGCACAGGAAGTATCAGGGAAATCTCTGTACCTTCCTTGCAATTCTACTATGAACCAAAAACTGCTCTAAAAACTAATACCTAATAAAAATTTTTCTTATTTATTAAAAAATTATTTTAAATGTTTATTATTGAGAGAGAGAGAGAATGCAAGTGGGAGAGGGGCAGAGAGAGGAGGAGAGAGAGAATCCCAAGCAGGCTCTGTGTTATCAGCGCAGAGCTCGACACAGGGCTTGATCCCACAAACCATGAGATCATGACCTGAGCTGAGATCAAGAGTCAGCCTAACCGACTGAGCCCCATTCATATATTTTTATATTGCATTATACAGCTTCTGCGGGGTGAGTCCACTCGGCGTGCTGGATGCTGGCCTCCACCCGCACCCATACAAGCTCACCCATTATTATGCTAGCAAATGAAGGGGTAGAACCCAGGGATGAGGAAGCCCTCACCCAAGCCTCACCACCAGAGAGAGAGAGAGAGAGAGAGAGAGAGAGAGAGAGAGAAGACGAGCAGTGGGAAGGATGGCAAGCTGCCCAGGGGACCCCTCAAGGCTGAACTATAGGACAGAAAACTTCAGTCAGTCATCGACAACCAATTTTCATCAGAAAATGATTCTCTAAAGGTGTTTGCCAAGCAGGATCAGTAAAGGACCACGGCATTATATTTGACAACAGGAGACACATCCTGGTACAAAAACATAAGCTGACCTTGGTGGGATCTGGTGGCAGTGAGGCCTCCACCGTGTAGGGGCTCCCAGGCATGGGGTGTCCATCGTAGGTGACGTCGACAGCATAGAGCCCCTCCTCCCGAGGGATGAACTTGGCTGTGTTACTCTCCCGGCCCGGCCCGGGCACCACCATACATGGCACGACCTTCCTCGAGGGGCTCAGTATCGTCACATCCAGCTTCCCCTGGCCTCCGGCCCCCTTTGTGTCAATGGCGAACTCCTGACCCTTCCCGACTTCGACTCCTGGAAAAGGAGAATACGCCAAAGTGATGAGCTGGCCCTTCTCAGCAGCAAAAACTGAGAGCAAACAAATGACAGTTCCTCCAACATGAGGTGTTATCTCAGCCCATGCAATAAGCCGTGGCTGATAGAGAGGACAAGAAACAAGACTGAGTAGGGATAATCAGCATTTACCTGGATAACAACCAGGACAAATACAATTATTAATTAATGATAACTATGACGGCTGACACGCTCTGAATGCACTTTACACCCAGGCATGAAGAGGGCACATCATCTCCTTTCATTTTTACCACAATCCCATGGGGTATTTATTTGTCACCGATGGTTTTAAAAGATGGGGAAACTGAGGCTCAGAGAGGTTAGGGAATGTGTCCAGGGTGACACTCAGCAGACCAGAAAGGTGGGACTCAAACATAAATTTGCCTGACCCCACAATCTGTTCTGCTGACGAGTAAATTAAAATCTGACACTGTCCTCTACGTACTTTCGGTGTTAACTCTATATGAAAACATTCCCATAGGCCAATGTTTTATTTACTAACTCTTGGCAGCAGATTTCATCCTACGGCCAACAAGGCAAAAGTCACAGAGCTGGCCCGGCGCAGGGGCACTGAGGCGAGTCTGAGGAAGCGACTCTCTGTACTTGCTGATATCTGAAAGGTCTCTGCAAAGCAGGGCCACAGAAAACCCATGTGCTGCATTTGACAAAAACAGGGAAAGGACTTTGAACCCAAAGGAAAGCACTGGGAGCACAGGGGCCCCACCGGAAGCCGGGGAATTCCTGCCTCTGGGGCAGTTCAGGGCCTGCGGAACACAAGCAAGGAGGCCTCAGAGCGCCACGGCCCAAAGGCTTTTCCTAATTACCGTGGTGCTTTGCCTGGTCTGGGACTGAAGCGCTAGGAGTCTTAGAGAAAGCAGCAGTGAGGAGACACATGAAAAGGACTGGACAGTGACTGTTCCTATGTCCTCCAGGGACAAAGCCAGCATCCAGTTCTTGCTGCAGAGACCCCAGAGCTGGGAGGTGGCTCGTGCATTTGGGTCACTGATCAGTAAAGGCGCTCATCAATGGTCCACTGAGACCAAAGAGGCCTGCCCTGGGGGGGTATGCACTGAGCTCCGTGTGACCCTGAAATCAGGTGAATGTGGGCCACCGAGGTGTGGCCAGGCTGCAGCCGCACGGCTGCTCATGCCAACCCAAGGGGACATAGGTGTGCGTGTTCTCCAGGATGCAGTGCTGATGGCAAAAGGCAGGCTGAAGGCACACGGAAGCAGCAGGATAACTTTAATGCAAAATAAACACTGCCAATGTTTTCTGCGGGCACATGTGCACGTACAGATGCAGAGAGAAGGTCTGGAAGGATAAAAACTGAACTGAAAACTCTGGACAGCCCTAGGGAGAAAAAAAAAGGTAACAGAGTGGAGTTTACTCTCAACTGTGATGCTTTTTAGATGAAAGTGGATTTATGCATTACTTGTGTAAAAAAAATAATTTTATGATTACGTGGTGAACTTCTGAAGGGGAGTGATAACCACATCAGTGTTCACATTATACTACTGTCTTTACTTTTGTATGTTTGGAATTTTCCCTAATAAAATAAATGGAAATATTTTAAAATAAATGAAATGAGCTTGTATAGATAAGATACCTAGCAAGTTAAAGGAATGTCGGGATGGGGCTGGAGGGATGCATCATAGTTGTGGTTTCTGAGCGCCAGGGAACTGACTTTTACGCTAGACTGTCTACGTTCATGTGGATTCCGCAGCCAGGGACGGCTAGCACAGTAGAAACTCACCAGGAAGCAATGTGTTCCAACTTCTCTTTGTAATGAAAACATCCCACCACAGAGGCCAGCAGTTACAGAGGCCTGACTATGTGCCAGCCCTGAATTTTGAGCTCATTTAACTTTCAAAATATTCCTGTGAATGTCAGTGTCCTTGACCACCCATCCCCCACTCTAAGAATGAGAAGATGGAAGCTTGATGCGGTTAAGCGCAGGCAGGGTCACAGAGCCATCCCACCGCACGGCCCCAATCTGCACCCAAGTCTGTCCCACTGCAATGTCTCTTAAGGCAGAATACACTTCACTGAAAACTGTCCTTTGAAGGGAATGTAAGTGGCAGTCCGGATTGGTGGTCTTCAGTGCCCCCTGCCTCCATCCACACTTACTGTTTTCCAGGCCATTAATTTTTATCTTGCTCAGATCCAGTGGGGCAGCCACGCTCACGGCGAAAGGGCTTTTAGGGATGGGGTCGCCACCATAGGTAACCAGAACCTGCATGTTGCCCTGGAACGAGAGGAAACAGAGTGCACCTTTGGGCACCAACATCTAACTTGTAGTTTAACAACAACAGATCTTTCATTCTTTCAGAGGCAAAGGACACTTGACTCCAGCAGATTTAGAAACATCACAGATACACGGGCACCTGGGTGGCTCAGTAGGTTAAGAGTCTGACTCTTGGTTTCAGCTCAGGTCATGATCTCATGGTTCATGAGTTCGAGCCCTTCATCAGTCCCTGTGCTGACAGCACAAAGCCTGCTTAGGATTCTCTCTCTCCCTCTCTCTCTCTCTCTCTGCCCCTCCCCCCTCTCATGTTCTCTTTCTCTCTCCTCTTTTAAAAATAAATCAATAGACTTAAGAAAGAAAAAGAAACAGCACAGATATATTTCTCTAAGCTTCCAGCTCCATGGCAAGAAGAAGCGAGAAAGATAAAATCAGAGGAGCTTCTAACAGAGACAACTTAATAAGCATACTGTGCTCTGTGCTTTTAAGCATTTCCTTGACTCAATCTCCAAACAGTCCAAAGGGGTGGTTTTCCACTGTCATCTCTATTTTTCCAGGAAAGGAAACAACAGCTCCAGAGATAGAGTCACATGCTCCCAAATCACACGCTTGGTAAGTGTGAGAGTCGGACCTCACACCTACAGTGTCCAGACCAGTGTCCCAGCCGCGCTGCCACACTACCTCCTAGCCAGCACACACCCAACCGTGGCCATGGGGAGAGCTGCTGGGCATGCGGGCCTCAAACTGAACAAAATCAGATTTTTCCACTTTCTGGAAATCCATTTCAGGCCACCAGACCCAAAAGGGATTTGCAGACTGGAGCTGTTCTAGGACCACCGTGCAGTCTTGAAACTCCATCTACGTCAAGGAAAGAAAGAAAGTCTCAAGTGTGGAGGCGACCACATCTGTGGGCTCGGCGGGCCCTATGCTAGCAGGCCAGGGGCATGGGAGCGCAGTACGACCACATGTGCCACGGATGTTCTCCTCTGGCCGGTCCTGGCCCACTCAAGGCTGGCTTCCCCTCCCCCACGAGCTAGGCACCCCTCCACCCCCCGACAGCCCAACCAATGCTCCATGAAAGCCCACAGCTGTCTCAGTAGATTAAGATCTCCCTCACCTCAAACATCCAGGCATAACATACAAGGACGTGAAGGGAATCTGGGGGGCTTACCAGAATTCGGGCTCTGCTGAAAGCTGTCACTGATCAAGTGTTAAAAGGGTGTAGCTTTGGGTCAATATATATTTTCTCACATTGCTTATAATAACAGAAAAGAGGGAAGAAGCCAAGAATGAAATGGGTTGCCATTAATGAAGGAGGGAGGATTGATTCTCCCGGATTTATTAGCACTGCACACACACCAACTGGCCCCCTGTCCCAAGAGTGTAACATTTCATGGCAAATGTACACAGGTCACATCCAACAGAGCTGAGCACAAGCCCAGGGGCAGGAAATGTCTCCTCTCTGTTAAGGGGAAGGCAGGGAGTATTACTTCAGCCACCATGGCAATTTCATCATGCCAGCTCTTCCCAACTTCAATTTGCCCACAAGCCCCTAAATCCTTGAGGGCTAGGCCTCATAGTTAACCAAGGGTCATGGAAAAACCTTCTTCCCCACCAGCCCCTCTAAGTCTCTCAGTGCATCTCTAGCGCACCACAGGAGGAGGGAAATTCCTCTTTCAATTAAGCCTACCCATCCCATGAAAGAAAGTGTGTTCAGTGGCACCTGGGTGGCTCAGTTGGTTGAGTGTCCAACTTTAGCCCAGGTCACGATCTCACGGCTCGTGAGTTCAAGCCCTGCATGGGGCTCACTGCTGTCAGCGCAGAGCCTGCTTTGGATTCTCTGCCCTCTCTCTCTGCCCCTCCCCCACTTGCATACTCTCTCTCAAAAATGAGTAAACATTAAAAAAAAAAGGTGTGTTCTCATTACCAGTCATAAAAAAAAAAGAAAACAAAAACTCAGGAAATTAACTCTACCTCAAATAATCTAACAAGAGGGAGGAAGAAATCTGAAGAGATTTACACTTGCAAGGGCCTATAGCATTTTAAGGCTTCCTGCGAGGCCTGGCCAAGGAACGGACTGTGCTTTTCCCTCAGAGAGTGATGTCAGGAATGTTTGAGCATGACCACTGGTGCATTTTACAAAGACCTTGCTAACTGCAGGTCAGTTTTATTCTTTCCCCTGTGTGCCTCTGAGACCTTAATCCTACCCTGCACAGCACACGAACCTAAGACTCTGGCTTGAGAGCTCAGGTGAGGACAGGACCAAGTGAGCTCCCCACAGCTCCCTCCTCCAGAGACCTCCAGAGCAGGTAGGGCCTGTCATCCTGTGAGGCTCAGTGAACTCACAGGGTCTCCTCAGGGTACCCACAGTAAGTACGTGGAGGTTCTCATTCCCAGTGGCTTCTGGTCTACAAGGTCTAGGAGCCATTGCCATCAGCTTCTCAAAGCGCTTCCTCTGTGGGAGGGAGTATGGGTGAGACACTGAAGGCCCTGAGGCCAAGCCACCCAAAAGCATAGAAGGCAGACTCCTCAGGAGAATACAGTATTGTGTCATCTCCCTTCTGTGAAATCAAGCCTTTGTCTGACCTTTGGAAGATCCTCAAGCCCCAGTCCAACAATGACACTCCACCAAGGAGAAAGTAGCTCTGACCACGGCCTTCTGACAAGACCATGCCTGGTCCACTGCAGGGGACAGCAGCAGCCTGCAGGTGCTGGGGAGCAGGGAGCCAGCCATCAGGCGGGGCCACAGCTCCTCACACAGCACAGCCTGCATTCTGAGGGCGACACGCTCACCCTGGGCCAGGACCCACCGCTGTCTCTCTCCACACACACCAAACAACTACACTTCTGGAAAGTTCCTTCCTGTTAGTCCCTAAAAACCACCATGAGAAGGTGGACCTGTGGGCATCAGTCTTCAAAGTGTGCTCCCTGCCTCCATGTTGGGCACGGCCCTCTGGGCTCACCCAGGCCTCTTAACCACATCCAAGGGCACAGCTCAAAAGGCAAGCTTATTTAGCCCAATCTGGAGCTGTACGCTGCTCTTCAGAAAAGAGAGATCAAAGGCGAATGAGGATGCTTGGCCCCACTCTCGTAGAAGGTTCATATGTTGTCTCTGCTTGTGAGGAGAGGCTCTACTTGGGGCATTCACGCTTTAAGCCATAAATCCATGCGGAGAACCTAGAGCACCAGGCTCTGTGCTCAAGACTGGGAGTGCAAAGATATATATGACACACACATATATGACATAATATCCCATCCTTGGGAAATTTACAGACCAAGAGAAGAAATCCAATCTGTTTTCTTTGCCACAGAGAAATATGCGGAACTGCAAGTTACCTAAATAGTGGAACACAAACCTTGCTCTAAGCACCAAACCAGAAGGACCAGAGAATAGCCACGTGAGCCATTCACAGCGGAGGCAGCCAGGCTCCTTGGACACGGGATAGGCAGCATCTGAACAAACAGCTCCAAATGGCCACGGAGCCTACCGACACCCCTCAAACCTGCTGTCATCCCAAGAACTGGATGAATTTGACCTTAGGGTGACTTTGAAGTAAGAAGTCTCCCACTCTAGCCTCCACCCTTGTCCCAACTGGCAGCTGGGTCATCTAGGGCAACAGGTTCTGAAGCCCTTTCTGGGGGTGCACGTCAAAACCTGACTCTGTCTTAATGTCTGCAACTTACTTTGTCGTGGCTGAGCCAAAACCCAGAAAGGTTTATACATATAGGATAAAGCAGGAGTCTCAGAATGTTTTTAGAAGAGTCTAACTAAGACCTTGTGACCTTGATCAGTGTGTGTGGCCATGAGTTCTGGTACCTTCTCCTAAGGAATGTGGAGAATTGGCAACAAGGATGATGTCAAGCCGGTGCTTCCAATGGTGAGGCTCCCAGGAGCCCTCTGAAGCGTCAGCAGGAAGATAATTACCCATTAAGCACTGAACAGCCCGCTGAGTAAAGGGTATTCTACCTAAAAAGCATTAATTTTACCACCACTAATAATGAACTCCTCATTAAGGTACAAAACAAAAACCATAGGAAGAAGCACATCTGGAGATAAGAGGCCACATCTGTACTGCGGCACATGAGAAGCTGCCCCAGAGGAACAGGGATGCTCTCCAGAGTAAAGATTCCATCTCCTAGGAGGTGTAGCCCCCAGAGCAAGGGGACACCTACGTCACCCCCCAATCCTCACCGTACCCCTCATTCCTTCCCTCAAGACTTTGGGCAGCTCCTCCCTGAAAGGGTCAAGCAGCAGTGATGCTTCTCAGGTGGCGTTTCTGCAGAAAGCATCACCCCTGTTTTCCTGCCAAGGGCACCTCACACAGGGGACTGTTTTCCTCGGGAAAGAAGAAATCTGAGAGGTTTGAATGACCGTGTCGAACACTATGCATAAGTAACAAAATCCAGGCTTTTCTTGAGGGTTATCTGTTGTTCCTCAGACCCCAGAGGTATGGCCAGGAGGCGAAATTTTGAACAAATTAACATGAGTTCATATGCAGACAGAGTGTTTTCTTGGTGCTTCTTGCCTAGAATAATCAGAGCCAAGTGGCCTGGATGGTCAGCTCCTGTCTGTGTTCCTGAATTTTGTCAAAGGGAACAATCTGGGGCCCTAAATATACTATTTCGGGGCTGAGGAACTAAAGGCTGAATTCTCTTTGAGAGAGACCCACGACACCACCTTGTAAAAGGGCCAGTGAGGAAAAACAAAGTCATGGCCATTCCTCCCCCTGTAAGTAATTAAGAAAAGACTAAATGAAAGGCAGCTGGTAAGGATGAGCGATGTGTGTGAAATAAGAGGGAGATACTAGGTGCTGAATTCCAAGAGCTCACAGTTTCTCTGCTAAAACCCAAAATGGAGGTGGGAGATTGGGATGGGGAGATACGGGCTAGCTTCCAGCTTGTTCTTAGGGAAACCTTCAGGCCCTCCTCACAGAACCAACCAGGCCTTTGGCCAGAACCTCCCAGAGAGGCTCAGAATGACAGGCGTGAGAAGCCGTTGCCCACAGAGGAGTACTAACTACGACAGAGCGCAGACCACAGCCTTGGCATCCAAAGCACCCAGAACAGCACTGAGAGGGAAGGGGCCTGCGTGGGGGGCAGGGAAGAGCCCTACCTGCTGGGTGGGTGTGTATTTGACGGTGTGGGAGTAGTCGTAATTGTCGATGATGTCCAAGTCCTTCACGGCGTCTCCGGGCAGGGGGCTGCTGAACTGCACGTTCAGTGGGGCCTTTCCAGCCCCTTTGGTATAGACAGTGAAGTGGGTCGGTTTCCCATTTTCCACACCTGGAAGGATACACTGTGAAGTGAGGAGACAGGCCTGGTTGAATGGGTTTCACTTTTACGACCAGTCTGACGGGTTCCTCAGCACCGGCTCTACCAAGGCTGTCAGCGACAGGGGCTGGTGCTCGGCCACTGCCAGCAACTCGGGCAGGAGCACTGCTCCGACAGATGCCTGCCTTTGGTGGAGATGAGTCCCTCAAGGTCCCTGGCCCAAACAAGTCCGTTGCCCTGGCCTGTAGGAGGCCTCCAGGAGCCATCTTACCTGCTTTGCTGAGACCTGGGCCTTCTGCCTTCACTTTGCTGGCATCATGGGAAGGGTCAACTTTCACTCTGAAAGGGCTGGCGGGGATTTCCTGTAGGGAAGACACTGTCTCAGCAGGAAAGCCCCGGAAGCGGCCGCCAGAGCTTAGCCTTCTGCCCAACATGAAGGGGGAGGCCTCTGTGACTCTGGGGGACGGTGGCGAGCAAAGGTCTGTCACCATGGGCCAAGCCTTCTAATCTAGCCCAGGTAGAGGCTAACGGGGGTCACTTACGAATGCCTGGAACCCTACATCGCAGGCTTTGACCTGCTTACTGCAAAGCTAAGGGATGGTTTCCCACAAATGAATCCAAAACTCTGAGCCCTTAACAGCAAAGGTTGAGTACTTAGGATGCAAGAAATACTACCAAGAATAAAACCCAAAACAACAATAACATATGAGGTCAGGGGGACGGAAATGTCCTCCAGGTACAGCTCAGAGCTAAGGACACTTCTAGAAGTTCATTACATTCCAGTCAAAAACCTGATGAATGTTTTTAACAGACCAGCCTCCTTCCTGAGCCCTGCTGTAACCACTGAATGCACTGTGCCGCACTTTGGTTAGAAAGGAGTAAAAACTTAGTCCTGGGGGTTGTTTTTTTTCCCTCCTTCATGGTTTTAAGGAACCAGACAGGAACTATTGAGCAGAATTCTCAAGATAATGCCCTATTGCTAAAAGCCTCCCCTCAAAACAAAAAGGAAATATGCACACAGGTGACCAGAAAGAACCCAGGCCCAAACACACACCTGAGATGCAAAGAGAACTTTGATAGTGTATCGCCCAGCGGCGGGAGGCACATATTTCACCGTAAACGTGTCGTTGGCATTGTGAATAATGTCAAAGTCCACATCTTCCTCATCCTCACTTAACACCCGGGCATCACATTTAATGCCAACGCTGACATCACCTGGAACAGACCAGCTTATGAGCGCAACGGGTTACAAGAAACAGCATGTCCCACACAATCACTTGCAGCTCAGCTCACCTAACGCCCCAGAAAATCAATTGGAAAGCTTCCAGTAACAAGCCTGACAAAGGGATGGTGCTAAGTCAGGGATTTGGAGACGGGATGGATGATTAGCAAAGATATGACCAAGGAACTGACACAGTGGCTCATTAGGCAAACAATTACCTATTCAGGTGAACTATTTCTTGGCTCAAAGTTCACTGCCTTTCAAACATTATGAAAAGAATGATCTTCCTCAAGGAGCAACAATGATGCACTGGGGGAAGCCCCCTCTCACCTTCCCCAGCCTCGGTACAGTCCACTGTGAAATGAGTAGGCTCATTTGCCTTCAGTCCACTTCGCTCCACACCTGGCCCGAACACCTTGACCTTCTGGGGATGACTACCCTGCCTGATATTGACCTAAAGAGAACACGGAAGAAAGTTATAACCAAGTTTTCCTTCATGTGGATCCAGTGAAACATTGTTAGTTAATACTGTTAGAAAGGATAGATCTCCTTGGCCATCAGGCATGCAGCCCAGACCTGCCACAGGACTTGGCTTTTTCATACAATGGCCAGGATTCTGCCTCACAACCTACCCTGTAGGGGCTGTGTGGGATGTTCACACCTCCCCAGACCACAGCGATGGTATGCTTGATGGCCTTAACCGGGGTGTACGAGCAGGCATACGTGCCGTCCATTCTGCTCTTCATCTGGATGTCAATGGGCTGGCCTTCCCCATCCTGCAAAAGAGCAGAGGCTAAGAACAGAAACTGGACCCTCACATTGTCTTCCTCAAACAGGGCCAAAATAGCTTCCAGAAACAATCAAGTCACTACCCAATCAAGTCATGGAACAACTATGATATACCACATTCTCACAATGCAGTCACCATAAGTGGTGACATAAATACTGCCTGCTTTTATTTGATTTTAGTAAGAGCAAAATGGCCCCAAAACAAGCCGTTGGCCACTCTATACTTCTTAATTTTAATTCCTGCATTTAAATCCTTGGGCCAAATTCAATTAAGTTAGATAAATATATTTAATAAATTCTTGTTTACAAACCTCCCATCATGGACTAGGTAGCTTCAGCCACACTGAAGGACATTTACTGGGAAATCCGAAATCAAGCCTTGTTTTCAAAGAATACAAATCCCGAAGATGAGAAAAGCACCTTGCTTTACATATTAGAATGTCATTTAACTCTTACATAACCCCATGAGATAAATATTCGCATTATTCCCACGGTGTGGATGAGTGAACAGAGGGTCAGATGAACTGAGCAACTTGCCACTATGGGGACAGATCTTGTCACCTGACAGTTACCTGCACAGGTAGCCCCTGGAAACTCACCTGAGCAAATATCTTTAAGGGAGCTTTTCCGGCATCCTTAGGATCCACGGTGAACTCCGCCAGGTTGTTGACAATGCACCCCGATTTCTCCAAACCTGGCCCGTATGCTTGGACCTGGGGCAAAGACCAATAATAATTCTCCTTCTTTGCCATGCCCCAACAACACTCCTATATAATGACCAGTGACCACCAGGGAATGAGTCAAGAACAGAACACCCCATGTCTGGCTTTACAGAACTTACGTAACAGGATGATTGGTTAGGGAAGGAAAATGCTCCAGCCGGATCTAACTCAAAAATTACAAATAGTATCATTAACTTGCCAAGTGGAAGAAAATTTCAACCATCAGGCCCCAAACTAGCCTGGGGCTCCTTGCCTTATTCTGAGCTGACACAGAGAACTTCTAGTGACCAGGACATGGACCTCCAGCCATGCTTAGATTCAGTGTTCTCACTTTGAGGAGGGCTCAGAACCTTCACCACAGACATTCCGAAAGTTTATAGCTCCCAGGGAGCAAAAGACTAGCAACTGGCCAAAGAGGGATAGCAGCCAGTCCAGACCGACATCAGCCTACAAGGAGCTGCCCAGGTGGGCCACAGCATCACACGTGGCGTGGACGCACCCTCCTAGTGCCAGGCAGCCTCAGACTTGATGCTTA
Source organism: Hyaena hyaena (assembly GCF_003009895.1). Classification (NCBI taxonomy): domain Eukaryota; kingdom Metazoa; phylum Chordata; class Mammalia; order Carnivora; family Hyaenidae; genus Hyaena; species Hyaena hyaena. The sequence goes on along the minus strand of NW_024080845.1, from coordinate 1,285,816 downwards.
TCAGCCTCCTAAGAGTTTGACAGAACCTCTTAGAAACACTGCTCCACTTTAAGAGAAGGGAGCTGGGGAGAAAAAAAATACCTTTAACTTATCAAGAGCAGCTTCCACAGCCCCCTGGATGGGCCAGCCACTGGGCTAAGGGCTGTCTTTATTCATGTTAGCTCTCTGAATCATCCCAGAAATCCTAGGAAGCAGATACTACTATCATTCCCATTTTATAGAGAAAGCATAAAGAGTCAGAGAGGTAAGTGACTTGCCCAGCATTAAGAAGGTACTAAGTGGGGGTGCCTGGGTGGCTTAGTCGGTTAAACATCCGACTTTCGCTTAGGTCATGATCTCGTGGTTCGTGGGTTCGAGCCCCGCGTCGGGCTCTGTGCGGACTGCCAGCTCAGAGCCTGGAGACTATTTCAGAGTCTGTGTCTCCCTCTCTCTCTGACCCTCCCCTGCTCACGCTGTCTCTCTCTCTCTCCTAGAAATAAATAAAAAATATTTAAAAAAAAAAAAGAAGGTACTAAGTGGTGGGGTGCCTGGGTGGCTCAGTCAGTTAAGCGGCCAACTTTGGCACAGGTCATGATCTCGTGGTTCGTGAGTTCAAGCCCCACATTGGGCTCTGGGCTGACAGCTCAGACCTTGGAGCCTGCTTCAGACTCTGTGGTTCTCTCTCTCTCTGCCCTCCCCTGCTCATGCTCTGTCTTTCTGTCTTTCAAAAATAAATAAATGTTTAAAAAAATTAAAAATAAAATAAAAGGAGTATTTTTTAAATTAAAAAAAAAAGGAAGAAAGAAAGTACTAAGTGGTATTGCCAGGGTCCCACCTCAGACTAGTGTCCTTCCAAAGTTCTCAATGGCTCCTCTCTGCCATCCCTCAACATGCAGCCTAAGGTGACTCTCTGGGTACCACAGAGAGGGCCAGGAGCCAAGAAGAGAGTATGGAAACATAACAGACAGACTCACCAGATCTGGGTTGTAGTCTCCTGCAGCCGGGTGGATGAAGGCCATGTACGGGCTGTCCTTGATGTCTTCATCATCACACATGATGTGAACAGCATATTCGCCAGGCTCCTTGGGCCAGTACTTGACATCACATGAGCCATCATTCTGGTCGTCATACTCAATCTTCGCCTGGGAGGGGCCTTCAATGGCAAACCCTGGGGGACAGGGTGAGAAGGACCCCTGGTTACATGGAGGAAAGAACCTATTCTATGTTATTACCAACTCACTCCCTCAAACCCAAGCATCAGTCAGACGACTGCAATCTGTTTGTGTCCCTTTCCCACAAGACCAAGCTTACTGATTCTCCACTAGAGGCAGAGGGGCTGGATTTTATACTATGCTTCTTGTTTTTCTTTTTTTTTTTTAACATCATCTAATAAGGAAAGTCAACCAAAACCTTAAACCAATGCCCACCCTTCGCCCCACCAAATCCTCTTCCGGGTTTTCTTCTGAAGGAAATAATCAAGGATATGTGTAAACAGAGGTACAAAGTGTATGTTCTCAGCATTGTTTCCATCAGAAAACCATGGAAATAGCTGGAAAGCCTAATGGTAGAAATATCCATGCAATGGAATGCCAAAGAAGCCATGAAAAATCAAGACATAGCCTATTATTTATCTGAGGCACAAGATATAAAGATTAGTCCTAGATATTTTTTGTGGCATATCAATATTTAGGTGTGCATGTACAGAAAAACATCTGGAAGGATATGCCAAAAGGTTTAATATACCAAAACACTCATTATCTCTCTAGAAGGAAACACTAAAGGTGATTTCTTATTTTTCCTGGCTTGCTTATTTTTACTACCTAAAACAGACACTCACCAAACTATAGCCAGTAGGCCAAACTGACCCACTACCTCTTTTTATAAATAAGGTTTTGCTGGAACACAACCACATTCCTTCAATTCTATATTTTCTGTGGCTGCTTTCGTGCTACAATGGCAGACATAAACAGCTCCGGCAGGAAGAATACGGCCCACAATACTAAAATATCTGCTATCTGGTTCTTTATAGAGGTTTACTGACCACTGAGCTAAAGTGACCCTATTTACATCAGATGTGTATTTAAAATTGGGGCACCTGGGTGGCTCAGTCAGTTGAGCATCTGACGCTTGACTTTGGCTCAGGTCATGATACCATGGTTCATGGGTTTGAGCCCCACATCGGACTCTGCGCTGACAGTGTGGAGCCTGCTTGGGATACTCTATCTCCTTCTCTCTCTGCCTCTCTCAAAATAAATAAATAAACTAAAAAAATAATAATAATAAAACAAATAAAATATACTGTTATGCTCCAAAGAATATTCCCCAAATTTCGAATTTCAGCAAAATTCATTCATTCATCTAAACTAAGAATTCAGGCAAGAATTATTGTGGAGCGCGTGTTATGTTCCAAGCGCTGTTTCAAGCACAACATCCGTAGAAAAATCTCTGTCCTTGAGGTCTGGCTGATGAATGAATGAAGAGGCAAAGGGCAACTTGAAGGGCAAGAGGAAAATGAAAATTCCAATCCCACAGTCGTACCCAGATTTGGCTGTTGATGGTCAGGAGGCGAGGGGGCTAAGGGTCGTGAGGCTTGGAGGAAGCCTCAATTCTCAGCCTGACACTGGGACCAAGCCTCATGTAATCTCAGCTTTCCAGAAGCCACTGGCCAGCTGTTTCCACCTACCCAGAGACCCCACTTCAGAGCCAATGGACTCTACCACGAAGTCTGCTGACCGCCCGACAATCCCACCATGGAGGCCAGGGCCCCATGCACGAACTTTCTGCATGCCTGCTTCGGGGCCAACTTGAACTTCAAAAGGGCTAGGAGAAAAGGAACAGAAAAAGCATTAAAAAAGAGCAAAGAAGGGACTAAAAACAGCCATAAGGTATTTACACATATTTTTTCCACACCCTTTACCAACAGTCCCAATGTCTAGCCAAGCCCTTCCTCCACACAGATGCCCCCACAGTCATTGTTAGGTCAACAATATAAAGGACTGCAGCTGCCTCTGGGCACTCAGGTGGCCACTCAAGACACACTGCCTTACATAATCCTTCTGATCATTCCCCCTTGAGTGTAGACTTCACCAGACTGTGAGCTCTGGATGGTAAGAGAGAGCATACTTTTCTAGATCTTGCTTAGGTTATAAGAAGAAAACCAGGTTGAATAGGTTGAATGGGCTTTATCTCCTATGTGAATGAATGTGCTTTAACTTTGGTATGGGAGAGTAAAAAAAAAAGAAAGTTTGCTTAGAGGGGTGCCTGGCTGGCTCTGCCACTAGAACACGGGGCTCCTTCGAGCCCCATGTTGGGTGTAGAGATTGTGTAAATAAATAAACTTTAAAAAAAAATCTTAAAAAAAAAGTTTGCTTGGATTCTCAGAACCCTGTAATGCCCAGATATTTCTCAAGGTAAATGGAATTTATTCAGAGTTTAAAGTTGCCCCCAGGAAAGCTGGAAAACACATGAACGGGGGAGGGTAGCTGTGATGCCCACCAGACAAAGCTGGAAACTGCGTCCCTTGGTTCCTGGCTGCACTCACGTAGAGAATTTTGATGTAAACCATGGCAGGCTTTACCCTCATGGCATTCCCGAACAGAGGCACACATTGAAAGAAACAGAATCTTAGTTTATATAAGGGTGTATAGACACACAGCCCATTTGCTCTCTATTACTGCTCCTTCTGGCATCCCTGCTTCCCCCCACCCCCCACCCCAGCCCCAAACCGCCAGCATTTGATTTAAAGCAAGGCAGCCGAAACCACAGTGACTTTCTGCTGTTTTTGAGAACAGGCCAAATGTCTGTGTGCTGCTATGAGAAAGAAAAAAAAAAGTTTTCAACAAAGCAGATCTCTTTCCCTGAACCGAGCATGCCTCCAGGGAAGACGCAACTCCAGCTAGAGACTCACCTCTTTGGAATGTGGTGTCCCCCCCACATGATGGCGATGCTGTATTTCCCCGGGGTGCTGGGGTAATACTCGAATGCATAGACTCCATCCAGAAAGCCTTTCTGTTTCACCAGCTCCTCCAGACCTTCTGTGGGAAGAAAGCACACCATCTTTCCAATGCAATTCTAGGCTCAGAACAAGCATCCAAAAGACAAGAGGAGAAAGACAGCAATATCTACAAGACATAAGCCACGGAGGAGAACGAAGTGGGTTGCCTCAGAGTGTGAGACGCTCAAAACCTGGGAGATTAATCCGAGCCTAAAAACAGATCCATCTCTGCTTCAAAGTGTGGGGGAAAGGAAGATTTCTCAGCTAACGGGCATTAACAGGCTCGCTGAGCTAAGAGAGGACCCCCTGGGTCTATATGAAGACAAATCTAGTCCCATCTCAATTTTTCTTAACAAACATAGCTAGCTGTCTTAGCCTCTCACAAAGCTGAAGAGGGACAGAACCCTTAGGAGTATTTGGCATAAGTTTCAGGTTACTGCACTGGCACATCTTTTTCTAAAGCCAGATGACAAAAGTGAGGAAGTTCTTGTATGCTCTCCATAAGAGGACAGGTTTTAAAGGCTGCCCCACAAACTCGAGACTGAGCCATCAGGTAGGAACTTGTTTTATGTTGAGCCCTGAGGTTTGGCTGGGAAAGCCACTTAGTCAAGCGAGAATCCAGGGTCAGAGAAAACGCCTCTTTGGCTCCTGTAGCAACAAGCCAGCAAGGAGGGCAGCCCCAGAGCAGCTTGGCTCCAGGTCTGGGCAGTCTAGAACCTTGGCCACCCTTACAGCACAGCCCTCCTCACAGCTTGGTGCTCTGAGATCAAATATTAACCTTCCAGAGCTCAGAGCACTCCTGCCCCAGCCTGTTGGGAACACAGAGGGGGGGAGAAATCTTGGCATGGGAAGTTCACATTCCCACAAGGCACAAAACCGCTGAGGGCTGCTACACCTGCGGCCAGCGATGGAGAGCTGCTTATCTGTGGCAGCGGAAAACACGCGTGGAGCAGACACCTGACCTTGTGTCTGCGGTCTCCCTCCCCCAAAAGGGAAGAAGAATGAGTTGCAGAGTGCAACCCACCCCTCCACGAACACCAGTTATCTACAAAGAAAACTTAATCTTAGGGAATTTTATTCTCCTTCTATAAGCACTGATCATAGTAATTAGGTACTTGGCATGTAACCTGTAGTGGGAAAATTACTGGCTTTAGAGACTGTGCTCGAATTCCAGCCCAGATGCTTATGAGCTGTGTGACCTTGGGCAAGACCCTTCCTCTTGAGCCTAGGTTTCCTCAAATAAAAAATAAGCCACTTCAGGTTGTCATTCCAAGGATAGCACTTCTCAAACTCCATTACATCATTGCTTTTGCTTTTCCCAGAAGCCTTAATATGTGAGGCAGTCAAGCTACCCCTGTTCCCACTTGTATCCAGGGTAGACATAACTAATCAATCACTGCCTCCTTCCCTAGGGAGCCTAGGTCGCCTCAACTCTTTGACATAGCTCTCTGGGATCAACTGAAACTGGCTGTGGGATGAAATCCAGACGCCATGGCTGCAAAGCCAGCTGAAGTCCCACCTGAGACGGGGAAAAAAGGAGCACTTACTAGGACCCTTCACAGTCACACCGAGTTCTCCGCTTCCAGCAGCTTTGGTATCAACCTTGAAGTCTGCAGTCTCCCGGATGCGGATGCCTTTGGGCTGCAGGCCTCGGCCACTGGCCCGGCAGGCGTTTGGACTACAGGCTGCAAACACAGTTTTGACATCAATTCAACCTTTCATTCGCTAGAGTTGAGCAAGCCAAGGTAACTTGGAGCCACCTGCCAAGAAAATGTTTGCTCTGCACAGAGAGCCTGCAGCAGTTGCCTGAGGCCAAGGGTCCCGTTCAGGGAACACACCAGACTAGCAAATAAGGACACAACATTACTTTGTCCGGCCACACCGCAGAGGGACGGGGGGGGGGGGGGGGGGGGGGGGGAGCAGTTATTTTGGCACAGAAAGAAGGAGAAGCACAGCGTGCATTTGCTGAGCTCCATAGAACCCACTGAGTCCTGGCATTTATCCTCTCAGTGGTGAAGGAGAATTAAATCTCACTGCCATACTCAAGGGCCCAGTAATTGGAAAGACCAAACCTTTTCAAGTCTACTTGAAAAACGTAGCACTTAAAAACATCTGACTGCATTCCCAACTTCGGATAGGCCATTTCTAAAAGTCAAAATGTGATCGTCTTTCACATGAAGAGCTAGAGGACAGCTCAAACAGAGACCAGTTCAACCCCATGGCAGACAAACATTTTAGTGCTGTCACCAGGTAATCAGAATGTGGATGGCTATAAATGCAACAATTAGCAGTAAACGCCACTCTCCATTTGATTTTTGGATTTAGTTTTAAAAACCTGATAAATAAAACATTAAAAAAAAAACTACAAAAACCCTGAAGTCAAAAGTCTAAAAATTAAGGACCAAGCTAGCTTCTGGTACTTCTTACATGACAGGTCCATAAAACTACTGTTCCATGGTTGATAAAATGCATCCTTGTACCCTAGGAATTCTTTTCCAACTCAGGCAACCCTTTATGTATAGAAATGAGAGAGTAATGGACAAAATGTCATGTTGTTTGTTAAGTAGATTTTCTTTTCCAAGTCTGACATTTGATAGTTCTTTATATGCTAGAAGTGAGATCATAGACTCCAGAGGATGAAACTCTTTACTGCATAGAAAGAAGATAATTCCTCCTCTAGCGTCTCCACCCTGCAACGTCCTCAGCTGGCTATTTGGCAAGGAACTACATCCCCAAGAGATATCCCCATATCCTAGGAGTTAGAAATTTTAGCTGGTTCATGGATGAACATAAGTTTTATGGCCACACTTTATGGCCAGTGACATTGGTTTTCCATTGTGAAAGTGGGATAAAGATTCTTTTTTTATATGAAATCAATTAAGTAGTGGAAAGGTTAGTACATCAAAAGAAAAACTCTATCAACTAAATGCTAAATAGTACAAGCGATGGAAGGATACGCAAGATGAAAAATGTAGTCCACAAGTGAGAGGGAGTCAGAAAACTGTATTAGAACAGGAAAGCTGTTAAAAATTCTTTCTCGCATATGTCAAAGAGACTTTTGTTTATGAATGTGTCGGTCTTGTTTTTTTTTCTTTGTCAAAAGGAGAAAAGTTGGTCATACCAGAAATAAGTCACAACAGGATGACAGGACTTCCCTCAGAGGGTTTTGATGTGTCTTAAAAAAAAATAACCACTCATGGAAATTCTGAATGTGGGTAATAGTCTCAACATCAAGGGTAACCGCTCAGCTCATATAAACACTAAATGGAGCTAAAGAGTTTAAAAAAACTACCAGGTCCTCCACCATTTTGAGATGTCTTAGACATGCTTCAATGTACTTAGAGAGTGGGTATGGGGTCTGGCTAGACAAGTGATACTGACCCCCACACTGTCACGTCTTGAGGTCACAACAGCACAGGCCCAGCTGACGTATGCAGGTAGCACAGGGATCTGGCATGGAAGTCCCACTCAACCAGCCCTTACCGAGCGAGATGCCTCTGGCTCAGTGCTCTCAGTTAGGAAGCCAACAGCTTCAGGGTCCAGGCTGACCCAGAGGTAGGATTCAGAAGAGGAAGCCAGTTCTACAGATGCAGAAGCAGAGGACAGAACAGGGAAAGGCAAGTATTGGTTAGAAAAGGTAGCAGAGTTGGAAAACAAAACAAAAAAAAAACAACAAAGTAAGAAGGAAAGGGAGTCTAAAATTGGAGAAAAATGCATGTTCTGGCTGCAGAAGGGGTTTAGCAGTATGAACAAGGGGTCAACAGAGATCTGAGTTTTACCTCTACTAATGCTTAGTCCGTACTCACTGATACCTTATGTTATCTAAGCCTCAGTATCTCCACCTGAAAACTGGAGATACTATCACCTGAAACACACCAGTTGATGCGATGATTAGATGCAGTTGTCTACGTGTCTGACAGCCAGTAAATGCCAGGCAGTGGAGGCCACAGGGCACCAGCAGTGCCATAGCTGCTACCCTCAGCCAACGGACACCAACTGCCCAAATGGCCTCAGTCCTGCATTTTTCAGTGGTGACTCTCCTGCACGAGTGTTTTGGAGAGGACTGAATGCGTTAATACAAGTCAGGCACTCAGGTCAGCCCACGGCTCACAATAAGATGTTCATATTAATATCTTGAGGACAAAGCAAGCCACTTCCCACCAAAGGGGCCCTGGCAAAAAGGGGACTGGTGTGAGTCCAGGGTGGCCCCCACTATTCCCCTGGCCTCAGAGCCCAGCTATGAGCATAGTCAGCCTCAATGCCAGAAGCAGATATGGTTGGCCATCCCAGCACTCACCTTCCCCAACCTGCACAATGAAGGGACTCTTGGGAATGGTGTCCCCAGCAAAGGAGACCTTGACCACATGGGGGCCAGGCTGCAATGGTTTGTACACACATCGATACACCTGGTTTCCTTTGTCTTCCACCAGCAATTCCACAGTGTTCTTCCCCTGGGGATCCTCCACCTCAACACCAATGTCACCCACGCCGGCACCTAGGAGAGAACAAGCATTCCATGAGCCCAGGTCACCTTGTCAGAACATATGCTGTGAATGAGCTCAGGTACAAAATACAGACCAAAGAAGACAGGTACTCCAAAGGTCATGGTCCACACTAAGACACTAACAGCTGTTTTCTGGTAGGGGGAGGAGGGTCATAAACTCCTTTTCTCCCATTCTGTATTTTCTAAGTTCTCTACATTGGAAAGAAAGTGACGTTCCAAGAATTGTGTCTTATCATTCCTCTCCACCAGCCCCGCCAAGCCTGGCCTTGCATAGAATTTGGTTTAGAAGATGATTCGTTAAAACTTAGTTTCTCTGGAATGGTCATTTAGTCAAGTAAGAAATGTGTGCAGAAATTGTCTGATTATTAATAACTGAAGTCACACTTGAGTGTAAGATCTTGAAAAGCTGGTTTAGAAAAATCTATAAATATATGGGGCACCTGGGTGGCTCAGTCAGCTGAGCATCCGACTTCAGCTCAGGTCATGATCTCACGGTTCATGGGTTTGAGCCTCGCGTCAGGCTCTGTGCTGATAGCTCAGAGCCTGGAGCCTGCTTTGGATTCTGTGTCACTCTTTCTCTCTGCCCCTCCCCTGCTCACACTCTGTCTCTGTCTCTCAAAAATAAATAAATGTAAAAAAAAAATTTTTAGGGATACCTGGGTGGCTCAGTTGGTTAAGCGTCCAACTTCGGCTCAGGTCATGATCTCACGATTCATGGGTTCGAGCCCCACATTGGGCTCTGTGCTAACAGCTAGCTCAGAGCCTGGAGCCTGTTTCAGATTCTGTGTCTCCCTTTCTCTCTGACCCTCCCCTGCTCACGCTCTCTCTCTCTCTCTCTCAAAAATAAATAAAACATTCAAAACAATTTTTTTAATTTTTTTTAGAAAAATCTATAAATATAACCAACACACTTGGAAAAAGACCCTTTTGTTGTTGGTTGTTTGTTCAAAAAGACAAAAGCTCGGGCATCCCAAACCTCTGGGGTTCCCAAGGATCGTCTCAGGCTCCAGAAGAAAGCCTGACCCACATACCTGCCGTGTAGATGTCAAAGTAGGTGGGCTTGTTGGCGATGTTCCCAGCAGCTTCCAAGCCTGGGCCTTTGGCAGTGACTTTACTGGCATCTCCTTGCGCCTTGTCAACGTTCACTTCAAATGGGCTCTTGGAGATGTGCTGTCCTGCAAAGAGGACTGTAACCTGCGAGTGACAGACAATGAGGTAGAGTCACTTCTCCCTGCCCGGGGAGACCACCATATTAAGCCATATGCACTGACAATCTTATCTTCCATCCTCTTAACTATACATACAAAGGTGGCTGGAACCAGGAGCGCTGGTTAAGCAGCCTGACTGGGACTCCCACCTGGCTCCGCTGACCACGTGGCTGGGCCTAAGACATCATGCCTTTAGCAAACTAAAAATGGCTACATCAGTTATAGCTGGCCTCTATAGCAGGATATGAACAAATACTTATACTCGAATCTATAGACTTGGGACCCTTTAAGGCAGTTGCCCCTCCCCACCATGGTACAAGGATTTGGTTCCAGGATTTCAATCCTAGAGTCAAAATATTTTTCAAGGGACCAAAAGTTATTCTCAAATACATAAATTTGAGATACAGTATAAATTTTCATCTAAAATTTGAGTTGGAGCTCTCGTCTTTTCAATTTGAAGGGGCATGGAGTTGGGTTTCATGTGAACTGACTAAATTACTTACATCATAAAGACTCCCTTCAAGATTTTTTTTTCCCCTAAATTCGTAACATCCTAAAGGTATAAGAAAAATCTATAGCCATGATTCCAAGTGAATTCACTAAAAACCAAGGTAGTAAGTATAGACCAGGTCTCAACATATTCGCATGGTACACAGGGATTGGCCCCTGTGTGCTGTTGAAGGCTTTCCTTCAAGGAAAAGCACACCCCTGGGTCACCCTACTCTCTTGCAAGATTCCCCTGGCCCCTGTCCTATAGGCCGACTGGACACCCACTCAAACAGAACTCAAAATGTGGCTGAGACAAAGGGCCTGGGAGCTAGACTCCCAACATTTCTCCAGATGCGTGACTGGGACACTGGCTTTGAGTATATTCAACTGGCCTTCTCCACACTCAGGCCCCAATACTTACAGATGCTCCAGACCACCCCAAAGGGGAATACTTAAGGAAGCATTAAAGAACCCAAAGCTTAGCATCTATACTCCGGGCATATAGCTACCACCACCTGTTACCCAGATGGAATTTAAAAAAATCTTAAGACACTGCAAAGAACCTAGTAGAATTCAACCTTCCTAAAAAGACACATATTGAAACAAGCCCAGAAGAACAGTCCAAGCAACATCCAGAAGACCTCATCTTACTTTGTGCAGCCCGGTGACCTTGGGCAGATACTCCACAGAGTATGTCTTATTCTTGTCACTGGCGGGGGTCACTTGTGCCTAGGACAGAAAGTGAGTAATAGTTAGAGAAGGTGATGGGTGTGAGTAAAAGTATGCTGTGCCAGCCAAGGCCTGGCAGCAGCTGCCAGGTAAGGACCCTATCCTGGCGACTTCCTGTACCATCGCTCCTGAAGGATGCCCCAGGAAAGAGCAGGCTAAAGTCACAGAAACAAGGTCATGTTGCACAAATGTGTACCCAAGTCCTAACTCTCCAGTGACTCACGGCTGGAACTTGCTAGATGAGAGGGACCATAAAGCAAGTAACTTAAATCTTTATTGGTCCAGTAATTACTAAGAGTTTATGGGGGCGCCTGGGTGGCTGTCAGTTAAGCGTCTTACTTCGGCTCAGGTCATGATCTCCTGGTTCGTGGGTTCAAGCCCCACTTCGGGCTCTGTGTTGACAGCTCAGAGCCTGGAGCCTGCTTTGGAATCTGTGTCTCCCTCTCTGTGCCCCTCCCCTACTCAGACTCAGTGTCTGTGTCTGTCTCTCTCTCTCAAAAACAAATAAACATTAAAAAAAAAAAAGTTTATGAAATACCAGGCCTAGTGTCAGATACCAAAAATAAATCAAGCACAGTCCCTGCCTCAGTGGGAGACACACACAATATACCAATAAACTTAGAATTTCAGATGGTACTAAGCACCGGGAATAAAATCCAGCCTTAAGAAGATAAACAGACAGACCAAACAATATGGGCAAAGGCCCTGAGGTAGGAACCAAGGATAGTCAGCCTCAGAAGAGACCAAAGCATCAGTATTGTTGCTGTATTGTACTGTATCCGTATTGGTTTTTTTTTTTTTAATGTTTTATTTATTTCTGAGAGAAAGAGAGAGAGAGCGTGAGCAGGGGAGGGTCAGAGAGAGAGGAAGATACAGAATCCGTAGCAGGCTCCAGGCTCTGAGCTAGCTGTCAGCACAGAGCCCGATGCGGGGCTCGAACCCACAAACCAGGAGATCATGACCTGAGCCAAAGTCGGATGCTTAACCGACTGAGCCACCCAGGGGCCTTGTGTATCAGTATTGTTATTGTTATTCTGGTCTTGAGTATCTGAAATTCAATTTACAAGGACTTTGCTAAATCCAAAGTATCCCTTATGTTATTCAACACTGTGTCCCTGGGTTTCAATTACTATTACTTTCAAGGCACAGACTCTGACTGCTCTAAGCCACAGGATCCTCTTAGAAAAGGGAGGCACAGTCCCTGGTCCTGTCACAGCCACAAAGGTTCCATGAAGTGGCAGCATCTTCCAACATACCTCCTCTTTGTTCCCTTCCGGATCCTCAACAAACACCATCAGGTCTCCTTGCCCGGCACTGATGGTGTCCACGGTGAACTTGGCCGGTTGCTTCACCATGTTTCCAGTAGGCTCGATTCCTGTCAGGTTACACAAGCACATTACACACTGGGCGGGGCCTTGACATGGGGCATCACCCATAGTGTTCCCTTGTTCCATTCCTGCTGGGGGAACTGAGAGAGGGGGTCCAGCCCTGCTGCTGCCATATGAGGGACAGGGACACCTGTGACAAGGATTATCAAACAGGCCAAAAGCCCTAATTTTGTCCTTGTTATTTAAGCAATATCCAATTCTGAAATATTCAGAGCAACTCAGTCAGATGTCTTTACAACTATGAAAAATGAAAACAGCAACTACCAGTGGGGTTTGCCCTGAGGGAGGTGACACGGGGGAAGGAGGAATGAGGTGTGGGAGGAAAGCTCATTTTTCATTAAAGACCATTCTGTATTACTTGAAATGTTTAAAAGTTGCATTCGATCACTATTTTTTAAATAAACTATTTATTTTGAGACGACTGAGCAATACAATTTAAGACATGCACCTGCAGGTGAAGGAAATAATACCCTTTATCCAGTTTCCCAAATGGTAACCTCGTACGAAACTCTACTACAGTATCACAAGGGTCCTGAGCTTGACAGTCAAGATAGAGAACATGCCCATCCCCACTAGGATCCTTCATGTTGCCGCCCTCTTATCGCCATACCCACTCCCCGCTCCTCACCCTAACAACCACTAATCTGTTCTCTATCTCTATAATTTTATCATTTCTAGAATGTTATATAAGTGGAATCACACATTATGCAACCTTTTGGGGCTGGCTTTTTCTTTTAAGCATGATTTGCTATAGATTCATCCAGGTTGGTGTCTGAATCAACAGTTTGTTCTTTTATTGCTGAGTTATACTCCATGATAGGAATGTACCATCATTTGTTTAACCATTCTACCCACTGAAGGACATTTGGGTTGTTTCCAGTTGTCTGTTACTGATAAAGCTGCCATAAACATTAGTGTACAGGGTCATGTAGGAACATAGGCTTTCATTCCTCTGGGATAAATGCCAAGGAGTGCATTTGCCGGGTTGTATGGTAGTTACAGGTTTAGTTCTTTTTGAGAAACTGCCTGACTGTGTTCTAGAGTGGTGCGCCATCTTACATTCCCACCAGCAATGGATGAGTGATCTGGATCCGCTTTCTCTACGTGTTTGCCAGCATTTGATATTATCATTACTTTCTGTTTTAGCTACTCTGATAGATGCGTAACGGTTTTAGTTTGCGTTTCTCTTATGGCCAATAATACTGACCACCTTTTCATGCGTTTCATTGCCATTTGTACATTCTTCAGTGAAATGTCTGTTCACATCTTTTGCTCATTTCCTAATTGGATTCTTTTTACTACTGAGTTTTGAGAGTTTCTTCTTTATTCTAGATACTAGTTCTTTGTTGATATATGGCTCCCAAATACTTTCCCCCAGCCTTAAGTTTGTCTTCTTAACCGCTTAATACAAAAAGTTTTAAAATACAAATTGTTTTAAAAAGTTTTTAAAGTGGGGTGCCTGTGTGGCTCAGTTAGTTAAGCATCTGACTTTGGGTCAGGTCATAATCTCACTGTTCATGAGTTCGAACCCCATATCAGGTGAGCTCAAGCCCCACTTCAGGTGAGCTCCAGCTCCGCTTCAGGCTCCGCACTGACAGTGCAGAGCCTACATGGGCTTCTCTCTCTTTCTCTCTCTCTCTCTCTCTCTCTCTCTGCCCGTTGTTCACTCACTCTCTCTCTAGAAAATAAATAATGAAATCATGACCTGAGCCAAAGTCAGACGCTCAACCGACTGAGCCACCCAGGCGCCGCGATAAATAGTTTTTAAAAGTAAAGTCGAATCACTGTCTCCTTAGCATTTTGAGTTCTATTTGAGATGGTGTCCAGGTGGCCTGCAGGGTAAAGGCTAAAGGCACTTGTCTTGCAGGAGAGTGGAGTTATCCAGGAGTGTGTCTTCACTGCAAAAAAAGCTTCAATAGCTTTTTTCATTCAGTTTGGTATCTTCCTGGTCCTTGGTTGTCAAGAGTGATTTAATTGAAACCTGGGCATTATGTTATGTCATAAAACCTGGGTTTTATTTAAACTTTCTGTTTTAGACGCGTTTTCATAAACCTGATCCAGCAAGGGGAGAGTGTACTTGTTACTGCCAATGGGGGAAGAAGTCCAGGTTCCCTATGCAAGCTCCACAGATGCCTGAAACGACGGGGGCTTCTCATGACAGCAGGTGGAGGTGGGAGAGCCAGCTCCCCACTAGGCTTCCACTTGTGGCTAGGAGGGGCATCCCCTCACATCTTCTTCCTGCCAGACTGGTGAGAGTCTAGGCTCCCCATCTGGCCCCTGCTGGTGTCAGTGCGGGTGGAGAGGCCACAGTTTTTCCCGTGGTGCTGGGCTGCAGCAGAGCCCGTATTGTCTACAAAAGTGTTCTGGCTTGCAATGCTGCCCTTTCCTGTTCCTTTGGCCAGAGAGCAGGCTTTTGTGTTTGTGCCCTTTGGGGATTTAGGTGGGTGGCTTCCCCACACCCAATCCAGCATATAGGAGATGAGAAGAAACCCCAGGGAACTCACTACTATGCCAGGCCTTGGGTACTGAGATCCTTGGCTGGTTTGTCTTATTCTCTTTCAGAGTCTCCTTATGTTTATCTTGTATAAAATGTCCAGAGGCCCCTGGGTGGCTCAGTAGGGCAAGTGTCAGACTTCAGCTCAGGTCATGATCTCATGGTTCGTGAGTTCAAGTCCCACATGGAGCTCTCTGCCATCAGCGCGGAGCCCACTTTGGATCCTCTGTCTCCCTCTCTCTCTGCCCGCCCCCATCAAAAATAGATAAACATTTTTAAAAAATTGTTTCTAAATGCCCAGGGATTTTAGCGGTACTTAGCAGAAAGATTTAGGAAAAGTACTTCTACTCCATCATCCCAAAAACAGAAGTTCAAATATTCTTATTTTTTTAGAAGTTTTTTTCATGATGGAGAATTCCAAATCTATACAGGCAGAGAGCGGTCTACTGAATCCGTGGGGTACCTATCACGTCATCACCAAGACACAACAGCTATCAGTTTTATACCTTCACTCCCAACTCCCCCTCCTCCTATATTATTTTGATACAAATACTAGACCTCATATCTTTAATCCATAAATGTTCACTATGTAAATCTAAGAGACATTTCTAGAATATTCACCTCCAAACAATTAACAATAATTCCTTAATACCATAAAATATTCAGTGTTCAGATAATTTCCAATTATCTTATGAGCATCATTCATGGTTGGTTTTTGTGTGTGTGTGTGTGTCAGTTTAACAGGATCCAATAAGGTTCATATATTAAAACTGGTTGCTAAATTTTATAAGTCTCAATTTCTAGGTTTCTCTCCATCTCTTCTTTCCTTTGCCATCTGTTGAACACACTGAGTCATCTCTTACTATACTCTGGATTTGTATCCATTTTCTAATAAATAATTTAAGAAGAATTGGTGATAGACTGCTAAATAATAAGGTAACATTTACACACTGCCAGGTAAGAAATGTAAACTGAAGGGGCACCTGGGTGGTTCAATCGGTTAAGCATCTGACTTCGGATCAGGTTATGATCTCACCGCTTGTGGGTTTGAGCCCCACATCAGGCTCTGTGCTGACAGCTCAGAACCTGGAGCCTGTCTTCGGATTCTGTGTCTCCCTCTCTCTCTGTCCCTCCCCTGCTCATGCTCTCTCTCTCTCAAAAATAAAATAAAATAAAACATTAAAAAATGGTGGCCACCACTTCAGGTCCCTGACTCATCAGTTAAAATGGTCCTCAATATTTTCACACTGATTCTGTCAGTTGGACCCTCCTAACCCATCCCTAGCTCGTTGCACCAGCAAGGCCCGGGGCCACCTCTTCCCTGCTACTTTATTCTAATCCACCAGATAAAACCCGCTACGGACTAAAACAGATTCTTAAAACTACAACCGGGACCCTTCTCTGGAAACGAGGATATAAACTCTAGCTGCATTTCTTTCTGCCCTTTTCTGCTGAAGGAGAAAAACACTCCCAAGTGAACAGGCTCAAAGCTGACAAGCGCTTACGTCCTTGAGACAAAAAAGAGCCTTCAGATCTCTGGCAGAATGTTTACAGATAAACCAATATCTATGGAAAGGGGGGGGAAAGGCTACAACAGATTACAGACTGTTTGGAAGGGAGGCACGGCCTTCTGTTTGGAATGTAGTCCCTTCTCGGTCACTGCATAAAGTGAAATCATGAGAAGGGGCTTCGCAGGCTATGCGTGGGGCCAAGTCGCAGAGACCTAAGAGCTTTGTGGTCGAGCGTGGCTGTTGGCCGTGGCATCAAAGGACACTGTGGAAGGGGGGACCCACAGCACCCGGTGGCTGTCCACAGCAGGCACTCTGGGCTCAGCGAACTTGAGTCTGAGCCTGGGTCCTATGCCTCGCCTGCAGAAGGGCCAACAATCCTTGTTTTTTGAGCATCAAATGAAGTCATAATCTCTCAGAGCCTGGAGCCTTTTTCGGATTCTGTGTCTCCACTTCTCTCTGCCCCTCCCTCACTTACACTCTGTCTCTGTCTCTCCCTCTCAAAAATGAAAAAAGCTCAAAAAATTTTAAATAAAGAAAAGAAATGCAAACTGAAGAAGCTACATAGTTGGGATTCATTTCAGCACAGAAAAAGGCTGGAAAGAAAACCTCGGACTTTGAAGGAAGGAATGGGATTGGCAGTTGGGAAGCAGGGCTTTCAAGTTTTATGTTGTACATTTTTGTTTTGCTTAAAATGTATGTAATGATCAGATCCCCTAACAAATAAATACGCACTACGACATTCATGAATACCCACTCCACCTGATTCCAACAGCCCAAGAAATCATTTACTCGGCAACTTTACCTAAGGCTGGGCTTGGGCTGGCCTGCCTTGGCTAAAGCCATGGTTGGTGGGGAGGCTGAACCCCACCCGGCCCTTGTGAACTCCCTCATGGCTGTGCTGACCATATGGACACAATCATTCCCCAGGAAGCCTCACAAGGAAGGGCACTTCAGGCTTGCTCTGCAGTGAATGGTTCACACAGAACACGGGTTTTAGGAGAGGTTTCCACTTAGCTCACGGATGCACGCTTTCAACATAACTAACCCCGCAAGCGAGCCCATCACAAAGATCTATTTGTGGCTGTAAGTCTACCTTGCTCCAGCCCTCTATTCACTCTGTGAATGGGTCCCCAGTGAGTAGACCTGCAAGTCACAACTGGCTGGTAACTAGAGTCTGGCCAACGTCCAAAAGATAAAATTAAAAAAAAAACAACAAGCACGACTCTCAACCCTTTTAGAAACTAGAAGATGAAATGTTCTCTATGCTCTGGTTCACTAGACAAAAATGAAGCAATGTGGCCACACAAGAGAGAAAGAAAACTGCCTGTGCCCTTGCTCACCACATGATAAAGATAAAATCTTAAGGCCCTACCCACGTGGTCTCATGTGTGGCTCTGCGTTGCCCAAAATGACATCTGGCCCTCCTACAGATAAAAAGAGAAAAAACAGACACAGAATTCTTGTATGATCCACCACTTCCACTTTTCGGTACATAGCCAAAAACTGAAAGCAGGGATCCAGATACTTGCACGCTCATGTTCACAACCGGATTTTTCACAGTAGCTGAAGGTGGGAGCAGTTCACATACCCGTTGATGGACGCATGGATAAACAAAATGTGGTGCATGCATGCGGTACATACATTCAGCTTTCAAAGGGAAAGAAATTCTGACACACACCATGACACGCGTGAATGCTGAAAACCTTGTACTAAGTGTAAGCCAGACACAAAAGTACAAATATTTTATGATTCCATTCACATGAGGTACCCAGAGCAGGCAAATGCATAGAGACAGAAGGGAGAACATGAGGGAGAGGGGGAAATGGGGAGCTATAGTTTAATGGGTATAGAGTTTCAGTTTGGGAAGATAATAACATTCTGGAAATGGATGGTGGAGATGGCTGTACAACACCGTGAAAGTACTTAATGTCACTAAATGGTACTTTTTAAAACAGTTCATATAGGGAATGCTATCTTATGTATATTTTACCACAACAAAAAAAATGCAAAAAACATATACCTGTGCATACATACACATATATGTATGCATATATATATATATATATATATATTTTTTTTTTTTAAGGTGTGTTTTCTCCATAAGGATGGAAAAGTTTTAAAAAGGCAGATCAGGGGCGCCTGGGTGGCTCAGTCACTTGGGTGTCCAACTTTGGGTCAGGTTATGATTTTGCAGCTGAGTTCGAGCCCTGTGTTGGGCTCTGGGCTGACAGCTCAGAGCCTGGAGCCTGCTTCAGATTCTGTGTCTCTTTCTCTCTCTGCCCCTCCCCTGCTTGTGCTCTGTCTCTCTCTCTCTTGCTCTGAGAAACAAACGTGAAAAAAAGAATTTTTTTAAAAAGGCAGATGAGGGGCACCTGACTTGCTCAGTAGGTAGAGCGTGTAACTCTCAATCTCAGGGTCGTGAGTTCGAGCCCCATGTCAAGTGTAGAGATTACTTAAAAACAAAGTCTTCAAAAAAAAAAAAAAAGCAGATGAAGGAAACGGCAATGACTAGCTACATTCCTGAACTGTAGCAAATAGTCATTTTCTAGAAAACAGCATCATGAAAGGAAATCGTTTCACATTAACAATGGGGAAACTGGACAGCCAGTGATAAGGTGACTGCAAACAAGCATTTTAGGTCTTGATTAAATTCAATCCATTTGACCAATTTTGTCAACAAGAGATTTTATTTGGCTCTTTGAAGCTTTTTCGGCATTAAAGACGCATAACCTTGAAAATCAGAGCTTCGTTATTCTAGTCACTCCCTTTCATTATGCCTTAGAGAAAGCACTTTGAAAACAAGCATGGACAAGCCAACCTTCTAGCGAATGCACATCTGAGAAGGGCTTCAAACAAAGTCCCCAGTCCCGATACACACAAATGACTGCAGATGCCGAAAGGAACCTCTGAAGACAAGCTAGTTTGTTCCAGAATTATCAGGGTCTCTCTGCTGTTCTAAATCATGCTTAAAAAAAACCCGATGAGAAAAACCTGACCACTAAGATTGAGCACTGCACATAGCACCACTGCCCTGGCCCTTTGTCACCTTAAGACTAAGCTGACACCAACTAGGGCGGTGCTATCTTCAAAGGGAATGAATGTATGGAACATCCTGTTACAAGACAAGTGCTCTGAACTCTTCAGGAAGTCAGTGCTATATATATTAAAAAAAATTTTTTTAACAAGGAAATTATTCTAGATATTAAAAGTCTACAGGCACCTGGGTGGCTCAGTCAGTAAAGAGTCTGATTCCTGATTTCAGATCAGGTCATGATCTCATGGTTGTGAGATCAGGCCCCGAACTCAGCAGAGCCTGCTTGAAATTCTCTCTCTCTCGCCTCCTATGCTCACGCTCTCCTTCTCTCTCTCAAAATAAATAAACATTTCTTTAAAAAGAATCTAGGGGTGCCTGGGTGGCTTAGTCGGTTAAGTGTCCGACTTTCGCTTAGGTCATGATCTCGCAGTTTGTGGGTTCGAGCCCCGCATCGGGCTCTGTGCTGACTGCCAGCTCAGAGCCTGGAGCCTGCTTCAGATTCTGTGTCTCCCTCTCTCTCTGACCCTCCCCTGCTCACGCTGTCTCAATCTCTCTCTCAGAAATAAATAAAACACATTAAAAAAAATTAAAGAAACAACAGATATAGTAATAAGTTAATCTTTTTTTTTTAAGTTTATTATTATTTTCTTTCAAGAGAGCACACACGCGTGCAGGAAGGGGACAGACAGAGAGGGAGTGAGAATCTCAAGCAGGCTCTGCGATGTCAGTACAGAGCCCAACATGGGACTCAATCTCACGAAATCTGAGATCATAACCTGAACCAAAATCAAGAGCCGGAGGATGCTTAACCAACTGAGCCACCCAGGTGCCCCTGTAGTGAATCTTAATCAGATCTCGGTTTAGAAAACAACAAAAACTCTGAAAGATAATCTTAGGACAATAGAGAAATTCTCCCACAAACTGGCTATTAGTTGATATGAAATTGTTAATTTTCTTATTATTACAATGAAGACTGTGGTTGTGCATGAGGTGCCCTGTTTTTAGGAGTGGCTTGCTGATGTACTGAGTGGACAATGCCGGCAGTTTATTTTCAAGAATTCAACAACCACACACACATACACACACCCACAAAGGGCTCGAGAAAACTATTATGTTAGAATGGTTAGAACAGTAGATTCTAGGAGAGGTATAATATACAAGATATCTTGTGCCTCTAAATGTGGTCCCAACTGTAATGAAGGAAATTAAGAAATATAAGGCACTCCTTCCTCTCCCTGTAAAAAAGGGAAGAAGTTGTAGCTCACTGGGCTAATCTTTACCAGAAACCACCCTGGGCTGAAACACAACAGTTCTTAAAAAGCCGGTGCACTTGAAGTCAGACGCCAGCCAGAACACCAACTGCCTCCACATGCCTTCACCCCACCGTGACGTTCTGAGCAGAACATGGCCCTGTAGCGGCCTCGGTGATCATAAACAGGATGTCTCTGCGAGGAAGCGCCTGCCTGGGGGTCACAACAGCTCCCTCCCTGTGTGGAAATCTGAAGCAGCTCGAGCAAGAGCAAAGGAGAAATGAATCAAAGGCCAGGCTCCTGCACCACCCCCAGCGCGGACTATGGTGACTGGGATGCGCACCCCCAATGCCCAGCAGATTGGGCCTCTGATTCCTCATCTGAAAAACGGGAAAACAGTCCTGTCTTCATCCCAGGGCGACTGCACTAACGTCACCATGCAATAAACTCATCCTCCATCACATTAAGGCAACGGCATTTCTTAAAGCCTAGATTCACAAAGCAGAAAAGCTGGTCACGAACAAATGGGCCTTGAGGTAAAAAAAACATCTAACAAAGGCAGCCTGGGAGGTCTTCAAGGATCAAGCCTATACATGCTTGATTCTAAGAACCTTCTTCCTGAAGCCACATAATCACGTCTAAGACCAGAGGACAAGCCTCAAACCCAGCAAGACCAGTGCTTACCTCGGCCATAGGCCCTGGCTTTCTTCGGGTTGAGTTTGGGTTTCAGAGGAGCCCCCGGCTTGAGCTTGGCTTTGGGGAACTGGGACAGGTAAGTCATCACTGAGTGCTCATCCACGTCGGGGTGAATAATTTCCTCAGGAGTGATGACCTAGAACAACAGCATGGTAGGTGAACACCCAGCACATCACTTATACCCGCTCAAGTTTTTGCAAATGTCTCTTAGGGAAAACACGACAGATATCAAGAAACTGAGTCAGCCTCTAAATGAAGTGAAATTATGTTAAATGACAAGCCAACGTCCGTGTTTTTAACCTTTAAGAGGCGTCACTATTCGTTTTGGAAGCTGAAGACCCCCTCCAGACAATTTTTTTAAATGTTTATTTATTTTGAGAGAGAACATGTGCAAGTGTGCGTGAACAAGGAAGGGGCAGAGGGAGGGGGAGAGAGCGAGTGGGGGGGGGGGTGGAGAGAGAATCCCAAGCAGGGTCTGTGCTGTCAGTGCAAAGCCTAATGTGGAACTCATGGTTCAGGAGATCATGACTTGAGCCAAAATCAAGATTCAGACGCTTAACAGACTGAGCCACCCAGGAGCCCCACCTCCAGGCAATTCTGCATGTGATTTCCAGAGGTGCACACCTACCCTCCAGAAAAGGCCTGCTCACCACCTACCCTGGGGAAGCTTTCCAAAAGGGGTAAGCTATGTCAAGTGAGGAGGAAGATGAAACAAGTATCCATGGAATTTGAGCGTATTACCAAAAAGCACATAAACAGGTCTTTTCCTTTGCTCGTCTACCCATTGCCTGCATCACTATTAACTTTGCTACTAATAAAAAATAGCAATAAAAAAAGACACAACACAGCAACATATTAGACATGTGGTCTTGTTATAGACTGAATGTATCCTTCCCAAATTCATATGCTGAAGCCCTAACCACCGTGTAATAGTATGAGGAGTGGGGACTAGGGGAAGTAAGTGGGTTTAGATGAGGTCATGGGGATGGGGCCCCTGTGATGAGATTAGTGCCTTTACAAGAAGAGAAGGAAAGACCAGACCTCTCTTTCTTTGCCATGTGAGGACACAGCAAGAAGCTGGCTGTCTGCAAGTCACAAAGAGAGCCCCCACCAAGAACTGACTCTGCTGGCACCTTGCTCTTGAACTTCCAGCCTCCAGATGTGGGAAATAAACCTCTGTTGTTTATACCATCCAATCTATGGTATTTTGTTAGAGCGGCCTGAGCTGACAAAAATGGGTTTCAATACATGAAGAGCCATTTAAAAAAAGTAAGAAGGAAGTGAATTTCTCCTGACATGTAGCTTAACGAGTAAGGTTACACCCATGCTGGGCAGGTGGCCTCCTTGAAGGCGTCACAGCCTCAGGTCTACTACCTGACCCAGTCCTAAACAGTACAAAAACTCTCTCTGCCCCCAGTAAGGGTATGAGGAGCTAAGGTAAGGCAGGCAGTACTCTTCAGACTGACGGAAGGCTCTGTCTCATAAACCGGGTTAACCAAATGCAGATGAACAACATATATACTCAGCTTCCCTCACCCCATGGTAACACACACACACACACCAGGAAACATTCTGATAATTAGTCTCCAGCAACAAAACAGCTACTTGGGTTTGAACAGTTGCCTACACCCATTCCATGTGCGTTGATTTGACATTTCTTCCAGGAAGCTCTCTCAACAACTACACAGTGCCAACATCACATGAACGTCAAAAGGAGATGGCTTTAGGTTTAAGAGGAGATGAAAAACATACCACACCACTTACTGAGGGTGGGAGAGCCAAGAAATGGGCCATGAAACAGAAACATGATGTCAAAACCGAAGAAATACAGGCAAGTTTTTCTACCTACCAAGGGATCCTATTACAAAATACACTGAACTCTACTCTGATCACCAACTCAGTCCATAATGTAACCAGTGGCGAGGTCATCCAAGGCACTGGCCACCTACAAGTTCTCTTGACCAAGGCTTTGAATATGGGAGTCTTGGTATTAAATGTCAGAGGGTTTTTTTTTATCCTCCTTGAAAGACCTTAGAAGACAAGATCTCAACGATGCAATGTGGCTACTGCCGATGGTATCCAAGAGTTACTCAGTTTCCAAGTTCTCGTGTTATATTCCTGCGATAGGATTAGGAGCAACAAATTCTTCCACAATTTCCAATAATGGTAGGTTATCCTGGCTTAAATTTTTTTAAAAAAACTTCTAAGTCCTATGACTTCCCCTAAAATACTGGATCTTAAAAAACTTTTAAAATCTGTAAAATGTGGTCAAATATTGGCTATTTCTTACAGTTCAACCTAATCATGAAGGTCTACATTTGCAGTCTGGTATCCCCAAACAGTCTTTTGAGATCTTCGGATGAGAAATACTAGAAAATTTGCCTCATGTGACAGAGCAATGTGAAGATTTCTGAATGATCTACAAGGATCTAAGTCAATGAGAACCTATTATTATAGGTAAACTGAGGAAGAGGGGAGAGTGCCACAGGCAATACTCTTTGAGGGCTAATGCTGAGGATGTCAGGCTGCCTGCCACACCCAAAGAGGCAGCCACAGAGTCACAGAAGAAGCTGGAGGAGGGAAACAGCCCCATGGGACATGGTGCTGCCCGTATGCATACCTGTGGGACGCCCAGCCAGTCGTCTGCTTGCTGCATAGCTTCCCGCGCATTGTCCACAGGCTTTTGTGGATCCCACGATTCCCAGTCTGGACACAGACCTGTTCATATGACACAAAAGATTCTCTTGATATTAGCTGACTGAAAAGATTAAAGGAAGCCATGTACTTCAATTAAACCCCTTTGGTATCTTTTTTTTTTTTTTTAAGTTTATTTTGAACTAGAGAGAGTGCGTGTGGGGAAGGGACAGAGAAAAAGAGACAGAAGATCCAAAGTGGGCTCTGTCTTGACAGCAGAGAGCCCGATGTGGGGCTCAAACTCACAAAGCACGAGATCATGACCTGAGCCTAAGTCAGATACTTAACTGACTGAGCCACCCAGGCGCCCCCTCCCCCTTTGGTATCTTAATTCAGAAAACAATTTCCTCCTAAAATCATAGTGAATTGTATATTTTAAGGCAAAAAATAACCACGCTTCCAGAGTGGAAACCATTCCGAGTCTAAACTGAGAATTCTCCATCAAGCCGTTATTTTATTGCATTAACACAGAGAAAATTCATTCCTTAAAGGTGTGTTATAAATAAATAAACAAAGTCTATAAAACTATTTGAGCCTGGTGCCTTTTGGCAGGGAATTTTTTCCCCCTACCACACCCACACTTCTGTACTCAGGTCACCAAATGTGTAGGGTTCATGCCAGCTGGATGTCCTACAATTTAACTCAAAATTGACACAATCTATGTGGAGATCGTGTCAGATCCCACAGGTTAAGGGCTTCCCCCACTTCACCAACCGCAAGTCCAGGTTGTCCCTTGGGCTTCTAACAGACCATCCTATAAATTACAAGTTGGTTCTCACAATACCTCCTCAGATTCAATCGTTTACTAGAGTGGCTCACAGAACTCAGGAATACCATTTAATTGCTAGATTATTGATTTATTATAAAAGGCTATAACTTAGCCTGGGTGGCTCAGTTGGTTAAGCGTCTAACCCTTGATTTCGGCTTAGGTCATGATCTCACAGGTTCATGAGATCAAGCCCTACATCAGGCTCTACACTGACAGCATGAAGCCTGCTTAGGATTCTCTTTCTCTTCTGTCTCTGCCCCTCCCCTGCTCGCACATGTGCATGCTCTCTCTCAAAATAAATAAATAAACTTAAAACATTTTAAAAATAAAATAAAAATCTATAACTCGGGGCTCCTGGGTGACTCAGTCAGTTGAACATGTGACTTCAGTTCAGCTCATGATCTCGCGGTTCATGGGTTCAAGCACCACATCAGGCTTGCTGCTTGTCAACCTGTCAGCACAGAGCCTGCTTGGGATCCTCTGTCCCTCTCTCTCTTTCTGCCTATCCCCTGCTCTCACTCAAAAAAAAAATTAAAAAAAAAAAAAAAAAAAAAAGGTTACAATTCAAAAACAACCAGGTGAAAGAGAGGCATATGGCAAGGTATGGGAGAAGGTGTGTGGAGCTTCCACATCCTGTCCAGGTGCACCACCCTCCCAGCACCTCCTTGTGTTCACCGAACTGAAAGCTCCCCCCAGTATACAGTTCAAGGAATTTTGTGGAGACCACATTATGTTGTCACGATCGATTAAATCACTGGCCATCGGTGATTAACTCAACTTCCAATTCCTCTCCCCTAACCCTGGAGGATAGGAGATGGGGCTAACAGTTCTGACACTCTAGTCACCCGCCCCCATCCTTAGCAGCTGTCCAAAAGTCATCTCATTAACATAAACTCAGGTGCAGGTGAAAGGCACCATTGTCCTGGCTCTTATCACTTAAATTCCAACGGCTTTTAGAGCTCTGTGCCAGGAAAGGGACAAAGACTAAAATATAGGTTTCTCATTATAAGTCACAATATCACAATCCTATTCCTAGATACATCTAAAAAGACTACACTAGCTCAGAGCCTGGAGACTGTCTTCGGATTCTGTGTCTCCCTCTCTCTCTCTGACCCTCCCCTGCTCACACCGTCTCTTTCAGAAATTTAAAAAAAAAAAAAAAAAAAAAAAAAAGACTGCACTACCATCTGTATTCTGCATAATTCAAAAATCCACTTGCCCAAAAGCCCAAACCTAGAATCATCTTAAAAACCTCTGTAAATGGGAGAAGTATAGGACTGAAGGAAATATCCACAGGTTTAAACTAGTAAAGAGGTATCCGAAAATGTGTCTTTAGGTGGATGCAAGGAAGAGGGTGCTGGGAAATTAACTAACGCTGAGCTTTGAGTTAGTTCGGGACAACATGAGCTTATAACGTTTCAAGGCAGAATGAGGCCTGGAGTCAGCCGGCCCTCCCTGTCCAACATAGGCTAGTTAGCTCCGCCTGGAGCATGTCGGGAATCATTAGCTTACTAAAAACTAATGTGACTGGCATATACAGGGTATTCGTAAATGGAAAATATGATTATTAGAGTAATATTTTTTATTAGAAACAATTTTGAGGGTGCATATAAACACAAGCTCTGGTTTTTCTATTGAGTGTGTACCAGCAAACTCTACGTATCAATCTAAACCCTCCGGTGAGGATAATTACTACCTTGGTGTACACTCAACCACTCAGAAAAGGGTAGAAGTCTCCAATTGGATCCTGACCAAGCACTATTTCATAGCAACGCAGAAAGAAAAGGGTAGAGAAAGCCATGTATAGTCAACCCAGTGGTTGATAAAAATGGGTACTTTCCACTCAATGGAAGTTTTTAGATTTTTGTGCCAAGTCAACTAACAGGGCCACATGTTTCTGCTGAAGCCAATGGGAAACCAGGCACCAACTGTGGGAAGAGGCAGGACTTTGTGGAGTCTGAAAGCTAAACCAAGGCCTGCTCCAAGAACTACAGGATTCACCGGGGATTTGGGTAAATAACTGAGTTCCATGCTCAAAAAGTCAATGGATACACCTAGAAGGTAAACAGAGCCATTTTTAGCTCCCTTGGCTCTTACAGTGGGCTAAAACTAGAATACACCGATCACAGCAAACCTGGCTTTCCCGCTAGACAACCAAGGGGTTTTGGGCCCACAAACTCCCACCCTGAAGAGCTGGCTCACGTAGCCACGGACACTCACCTGGGGCACAGCTGTCTACCAAGGCTCCCAGAGCTTTGCCATCTTGCCAGTTCTGGTTAAAGTTGGTGATGGGCAAGTAGGGGATCTTGTTCTGAATCCATCCCAGCAGCCTCTGCTTTGGCGTCTGCTTCTTGGCATCATCATCCCCTTCATCCTCCCACACGGGCATGGAGATGGAGTAGTGGAGGATCAGTGTCCACACCAGGCCGAGGATGAGCTTCAGGTTCCCATCCACAATGGCTTTGCTATCTGGGGAGAGAGGCACAGGCATGGGTTGGCACATTTCTCTGGGCTGTGAATGAAATCCTCAGCTGTTCGAGAACCACACAAAACTATTTCAGAGTGAAAGGTTTGCAATGTTAGAATCTGCTCCAAAAAACTTGAGGATGAGAATGGATGAAATTAGATTCCAAAATGTTGTTGCCCAGTGTTGTGAAATCATGGGTACATGAGAATATGCATTATACTATTATCTCTACTTCTGCATATGTTGGAAATGTTCTATAATAAAAAGAGCTTTTAAATTTTAAAGGACTCATTTCAGAAATATAGACAATAAAAAGAGGTGGCTGAATTCCAGGGACAACCATCTGGTTAACTTGATAGTATGTGATCTACCAGATTACATGTGTGTATGTATATGTATGTGTGTTTGCTACTCTGGATTTATATTTTACTATACAATTGGTCTTGAAGTTTTTCTTTTCACTAATCACTGTGTCCTAGATATCTTTTCCCTATAAAAAAGTTGTTCCTGTTTACACCCCCATATACAGGTGTAAGAGGCCAGTTTCCCCTCAGAGCTCACCATCCCTGGGTGTTATAAATCATTTTCATCTCTGCTCTTCTCTCCAGTTAGTCATTCATAAGATAAAGTCAGTAATAGTTAAGCTAATCCAGCTGGACAAAGTCTCTGGTGCCAGAAGGGTAATTGACTGGCCCAAGGTCCCGGCTCCTCTCTAGTCTTCCCTGAGCTTAACAGAACAAGCCATACCCCATGCCCTTCTAGGAATCTTCCAGGATTCTCACTGCTGATGGTTTCTATACCTTCTACTCCCTTGGCTTCTTTATGGGCCTTTGTCCTCTGTCCTCTTTCTAACTTCTACCTATGTCCGTCGAAATCCAAACATTATCAATAAGATCTCTCTCTCTCCCTGTCTCCCCCTACACACACTTCCCCTCCTGTCCATCCCATCTCTCTCTCCCCTCTCCCTCTTCTCCTTTCTATCCCATCTCTCCTCCTCTCCCCATACTTCCCCTCCAGCCCAGCCAATCTCTCTTCCCCTCACCCACATCCTTCCCCTCCTATCTATTCACCCACCAACCCACACCCAGCTCTCAATTTCCTCTACACATTCCCCACCAAACAACCCCTGCTTCACACCCCTAGTCTACAAGGACCCCATGCTGAAAATGTCAGAGCCATCTTGGACTCCTTCAGGTTCTAGGTTGTCTAAAACATGTCAATTCCCTTCTCTACCTACATTTTTTTGGCAAATCCTTTTCTCTACCTTCCCAATATGAGGCCCCTCCTCCCTTCTCTCAGAGTCCTCAACAGCCATGAAGCAGAACCATGTTCACATAACCCTAGAATTCTTTCTAGTCAAGTACCTCTGTGCTTCCAAATTCACCAGTGGCCCCAACTGCCCACAGTCACACTTCTTAGACATCCAGCACCCTCAGAACCCCCAAACCCAGCCTGCTTTTTGACCCTTGTCACCCCCTCCCACCATAGTTCACACTCCAGACTCAGAGACTCCTCATTCTTAGACCACATCCTGCTTTAGAGCCCCTGGACTTCTCCACGTGTTCTTCTGTATTTCCTCTGGTGGGAAGACCCTTCACCCCATCGTCCTGTGGGGCAAGCCCTGGCCCAACATCCAAGGGCCAGCTCCGACAGGTGGTGGCCCTTCACGCCCACCAACATGTGTGTGACTGCCAAGGCCCTCTCAAGACAAAAGTCATTCACTCCTGGGCCTCCAAGCCCCCATTCCAGGACTCTGAGCACCTGCTGTGGGGTAATGAGCCTTCGCCATCTTGCAGCTGTTCTTTACCCTGCCCCACCCATCCACCCACCCACCACAAACCACCTGAACGTCAGTTAAACACACGCCAGACTGCACTTAATGAAACCCAACTACAACCACATGAGAAATATACACACATACTGAGAAGGAGTAAATGACCTGTCACTCAAAACTGAAAGGGTGGAGACTTTTTTTTTTTTAATTAACCTGTTTATTGTTAGTCCTCTCACAAGAAAAGATCCTCTTAAAAGGGCGCACCCAAACCCACAGAAACCAGAGGTACCTTTATGGTTATAGATTCAGTCATAATAAAACTCGATCGAGTAAAGCTGTACAGAGTAAAGAGTCTCATGAATTGGTTGGTAAGACAACTTATATTTGAGCAATCCTCACTCAAAGTTAAGGTGCCCAGAGATTTTCTATGTTAACGAATTGTATAAATAACAACTTTTAAACAGGACAGTCCACATAACTCACAGGACCCAGCGACAAATGAAAATACATGACTTCTTGCCCAAAAAGGATTAAGAATTTCAAGATGGCCACAGCTGGGCATTAAACCAAGCATAGAACCCTTCTGAGCGCAGGGCCCCGTACAGCTGCACAGATCGTGTGACCATGAAGCCACCTCTGCTTCTGAGGTCCTGTGGTCAATAAAGCAGCAATAATCTGCATAAAACACTTGACCATGCACAGAGCTTGGACATCCGAGGAATTCATCCCACGGACCATATGTTTCTCCACCTGGCAGCCCTTGACGATGACGGAATTTTTTTGATGAGATGTCCTGTTATAAGGCTGTCTTTGAAGCGCTATTGATTACTGAGTTCCTACCTACCAATCATAAGAAATTCCAGGTCAGGGGCGCCTGGGTGGCTCAGTCGGTTGAGTGTCCGACTTCGGCTCAGGTCATGATCTCACGGTTCGTGGGTTCGAGCCCCGCGTCGGGCTCTGTGCTGACATCTAGCTCAGAGCCTGGAGCCTGCTTCGGATTCTGTATCTTCCTCTCTCTCTGACCCTCCCCTGCTCACGCTGTCTCTCTCTCTCCCTCTCTCTCTCTCTCTCTCTCCCTCCCTCTCAGAAATAAATAAAAAACACATTAAAAAAATTTTTTTTAAATCTTTAAAAAAAAAAAAAAAAAAAAAGAAATTCCAGGTCAAACCATTTTCCAGGCCAGAATCCTTTATTTAAACTAAAGGGAGAAGAGCAGTCCTCAGAAGAGGGAATCATGGGGTGGGAGGAAGTAAAGTAGGCACATGCTTATCGTTAGTCAGGGTACCTGTGCTGGACCAGGTAGGGTCAGGTCTTGCACCAGGCAGGATCTGAACGAGCCAGAAAGTCTCATGCAGCCACAAGCAAGCATCAGACTACAAAGTTCAACTTTCTTGAGGTATGTGTTAAGTGCTTTTCAAATGCAAACTTACAGATTTTATCCATAAATCAAAACACGAAACCAGTTTGCTCTATTTTTACCCGGCTTACACATGTTGGTCTAAAGGAATGAGACATGAGTCTTTTTCGCAAAAGGTTTCAGGGGAAATATGACCCAGTAAAAGTCTGAGCCAAATTTATGAAAAATACAATGCCCAGAACTTCTGTTTCCAATGAATTCAAGGTGGGTGTCCAAACGGGAAAGCCCCCATTAAAGTCTCCTTGGGATAAATGATACTTTTGCTCTGCTATTCTAAGAAGCTGGAGAAAGAACAGTCCTAGTTGCAAAAGTGATTTTGACAGGTGAAGGTTCAAATGCTTTACCGAACTCTTGGAACAATAAAATGATGGCAACGTGCCCAAAATGCCTCCCCCTTTCCCACCCACATGAAACGGGAGACTCCCAACGCCTTGAAAATGCAGCGCTCCACAGCATTACAGTGTCAATGTCCGACCATCACAGCAGACTACAGGATTTTCCAATGTGAGCGTGCTCTGTGATGTTTATGTCGAGTGTAAACATGAAACAGAAATGTAAAAGGAAGAAAGGCCAGGTCAGCTGGAAGCCTCTCTGGCAGGATTCCACCTCATTGAGAGCCTCTTTCTGGAATAAAATAAGCCAACGCCCGCCTGCCGGACCTCCTAGAATTTGCTTAGGTTGTCGTTGGGCCGGAATCTGGCCACAGGCTTCTCCTCCCCAGACCCGACCAATCACAATTCCCATGTAACTGGTCCTGGCTCCGGCCAACACTGACCCTCTAACCACACACACACCCTCTGGAACTACTTAAAATTATCCAGCATTGCTTCTAAGTGAGGGCGGTGGCTTTTCTTTTTTATTAATAGCTAGAAAGTTAATTTGAGCTACTGCAAATTCTAGGATGGAATGTTTTCGCGTCACTTCTGTACACCGGTTCTCCAGCCCTCCCTCAGCAGCAATCGGGAATGGGTACGTTTATGGGAGAGAAAACCATCTATTTTTAGGCAATCTTTGGAAGCATCTTGGAAACATCTACTGCGTAGACAAGTTCCTCTGAGGAAGGGAGATGGCAATCTTTCCCTCTCTCATGTCAGGAGGACAGGATCCACGTGACCATCTGTGTGCCCACCACGTTCACCGTGCCGATCTCTTCTCCTATTACTGATTAACCAGGGTGGCATGGTGGTGGGGCTGAGAGGAGAGGCCAGAGCAAACACCGTCCCACATTGCTGCTCTCCTGAGTAAGAACAGCAGTTCATCCAGCAGCCACAAGGCAGCAGCTCACTGCTGGGTCAGAAACAGCCAACATGGGGCTGCGGGAATCAAGGAGACTCTCGGAAAAGCTCCTTCTAGTACACTTGAGGAAAAGCACCCAGACCATAAACCAGCTATGACTTGGTCATCTGGAGAAGAGCCTGTCACCGGCTCTGCCTCCCACCCTCCCATCTCACCACCCTCTGAGAGGCGGTATGGCACAGTAGTTTAAGTACGGGCTACGGAACCAGCAGCTCCTCTCGACAGGTCACTTAACAATCCATCCATCCTCTCTGGGCTTTCTGTTTCCACGTTTACCAAATGGGGATGCTCATAGTGAACACCTTCACAGGCCTGTTACTAGGAAGCAGGAGGGTTACAGAACACCATAAGCGGAGCATAATGCCGGGGACAGGGTAGGCACTTCATATCACTTCCCTCCCTCTCCTTACTCATTCACCTCATATCTGAATACCTGCTCTGGGCCCAACACACTTCCCTAGAACCAGAAGCCCCAAAGATATAATCTCAGTTTTGTAGGCGAGCAGGAAACAGAAAAAAAGACAGTAGTACCTTGTGAATTAAAAGGAGGATGAAAAGTTCACTGTGTCACTTCTCTGAGCCACAGAATTCGTTAGAAGAGTCATGAGCCTCTGAGGTCTCTGTTTCTTGTCCCAGGAAGAGGTCGACCCACACACTGTAGTGAACCCAGGGCACATGAGGGATGTTGCGCCGAGTGCTTTAGAAGACCAGTATGGCCTGAGATCCCCAGACAGAAACAAAGAACTACATAGGAACCCAACTGCTGATCATCGATCAGACCCTCTTGAAAGAGAATATGGTATGAACACAGGCTCACAAGAGTCAGGGATCTGGACCCAACTTGACTTCCCAACTTCGCATTCCCCTGGGGTTATCCTTGATCTTTGGCCTCAGCTGGCTTAGCCTGGAACGCTCTCCCTACCTCTCTTGATCGAGATTATGCCTCTTCTATGTCCAACTCTGCAAAACTAGAATAGGTCCCCGGCTAAGTGCCCCCTCAATGCCATGTGTCCTTCCCTCTCAGTAGAACTACAGCTGTGCCTGCCTCCTCTGCTCAAAGCGGCAGCACACAAAGGCAGAAACAGGCTGCTTTGCACCCTGAAGCATGGACGCTTGGCTGTTCGGGGGACAGGCATGTACGGCTCCCTGCCCTCTCCTCTTCTGCTTCCCCATCTGCTTCCCCATTGAGTAGATGCAAAAGTACACACACGGCCTTTCAGACCGAATTCAGATCTGCTCCGGCCTGTGTCCACCTCTGCGCCCCCAGCAGGCAATGCAGCATGTGGCACAGAAAGACGGCTGGGGAGGTCCCTGACGCTCTGCAGGTGTGGGCTCAGTGCCAGCATGCTGGCTGCAGAAGCCCGGCCAAGTCCAACCCCAGCGTGCCTCACTCACCTGACCTGTAAAGTGGGGATACCGTTGGAACAGGAGAACAGAGCTGCTGGGAAGACTCCCTACCCTAACACATTTCCAGCCTCCAGGCCCCCCATACAGCCAGTTGCCATTAAATGCTAGCATTTTTATTATTACTCTTACCACCACTGACTTCAACATGCTTTTATCAACCTTGAGACAAAAAGAACAAAGGCAGAAGGGAAAAGTGAAAGCTTAGCAGTTAAAGGTGGTGACCTCCGCATCGGCACCAGGGTTTCCTGTCAGCCTTGACTGCCTGGGTGAGCCAACGCACGCAGCATCCTGTGAAGGGCTGCCCCGAGGTCGCCCCACGCTGTGCGCTCGGATCACCTGGGCCCAGGATCCAGGTAGAGGATGGGGCTCACTGGTGTCCCAGCTTGGTTTTACAGTTCCTCCCCATCCCGCCTTCTCTTCCAGCCTGCACAAACTGTGGCTGAACTGTTGGCCTCAGTGGTCCAGACAGAGGTTGCCCTCAACTAAAAGAAGGCAGTTCACCACCCGCCTCACTTTCTCACATGCCACCATTCCCTTCAACACTGAAGACGGCCATCTCAGTCCACTGTCCAGAACCGGGGTCCATTTCTGGGGGTGCCACAGTCTTTCATCTGTACAGCAGGTGATGGACTATGTATCTTGGCAAGTCTGTGTACCTGCCTAGACACCCCTGGGCGGGAGGACGGGGCCAGCTGGCTTCTCTCCTGCTCAGGGCTTCATACAGGGCCTCAAACCATCAAAAGGCCACACTGACTTACAACCAGACTTGATAACACAGCTGATGGCTGAAGGGTACTTGTGGGGAAGGCCACAAAGACGCTGCCTCCTCTTCTCCCAGGCACACAGCTTCCGGCTGGATGGTCCTTCCCAGCCTCCCTTGCAGCTCAGCGGTGTACTGGCTTCAAAACGGGACAGTGAGCAGATGGAAGGGGGTCATCCCTTCAGGGCGTTGGGCAGGGGGAGTGCCTCCAAGTGCTCCCTCCTACTGCCAGCCAGAGCCCCTCACATTACAGTCACTTAGCTTTGACCTGCCCTCGGGGAGGCCAGGCAAGGTGAGAGAAGGAACCTGGGTCCCAGAATAGGGTGCCCTGCCAACCTGAAGACTGAAAAAAGCCACTGTGTTTGGGTTTTTTATCTCTTTGTTACAGCAGCTTAGCTGTAATAAGAGGATATCCTGGGCCCTGAAGTCCTAAAGTTGCACGGGCCTATTTCTAATCAGTAAGATAAATACAGACCACAATAAAACAAGGGTGGGTTGGGGCACTCTGGCAAGCTGGATTTCCAGTCCTCTTTCTTACTCAGGAACTCTCGAGGATGACACAGGAGGTCTCTGAGTTAACAATTTTTACACTTCACTGTGTCAGGGTTCGGTTACTAAAGAGTTCATTTGGAAGGCCTTTTCATGTTAGCCATTTTTCAAGAGATGACACAATAGACCAGGGGCAGCAAATGGCATTGGCACGTGAGGTGAAAACCCTTTCAGCATGTTGAGAAAGACTCCCGGGCCCCATCTGGGGTCAACAAGAAAATAGATTACCCATGTCTGCCGTGCCCAGGCACAGGGAGTGGAGGCTCAATGAAGGTGAACTGTGTAGATTAGCCATGCCTGCTGTGGGCACGGCATGGGGAGTAGTGGCTGGACTTCTCTGCAACAGAACTGAGTAAACATTGCCAAATCCCTGGTTTGAGACTTCTACTATAGGCCCACAACACATTCCTCACGCATAACCTCAGACTTCAAATTTCCTACTTCGCCAACTCTTCCTTCTGTTTTCTCTCACTTGCTGGACAATTTTTGCCCGGAATAATTGGAACAAATTATTTCATAAATACCTTATTTTTGTTTTCGTACAGAGTTTTTGGTGGACGTTCAGATCACAGATACTATGCTGGTGTCCTGCTTCATATTCATCTTAAACACCTGATCCTCTGGTTAAGAGGCATCCTTTATTTAAAAGATGTATTTGCATCACCCGCTGGGCTTCCAAATGCCACTTCTGAAAAGTTTTTATCACTTCTGGGAATTACTTTATATCCAGCGACAAAGGCATTCTGAACTTTAAATGAGATTGGTATATTAGCGGGTCTAGAACTTAGTCTCTTCTAACTAGTGTTGGTGGGAAAGCCCTAAAAAGCCTTTAGAACAAGGATTCTATCCTTGCAATAAAGATTACAGAAAGAAGGGAAAAAGGAAACATCTGCCCCCAAAATGATCAAAGCAATGTATTCTAAACTAGGTTTTTGATCTCGAAGCCACAGGTCTCCTAAGCAAGTAGTAGGACCAGGGTCCCAGGGACCCTTGAGCCTGAGCAGGGAGTGGAGGAGCGCGGAGTCCAGCCCCGGGAAACCCCAGGGTGAGCTCAAAAGTTCTCAGCACAATGATGTCTGTCCCTCCTCGCTCATAGCTTTCAGGCACAACTGCTCTGATAATATGTGCAGATGAAATAATAAATGCTGGCTGTGAATGGAGGTCCTTGTCACTTTTGGACTCCAGCTCAGCCTCACCTGAAACACAGCTCATGGCGCATCCTGTGCACACAAGTGCAGCCCCCATGGAAACGCTTTGGGGAAGAGCATGAGGGCAGGAGGAACCAGGCCCGGAAAGACTCCTAAGCACCTCCCCCTCCTTACATCAAGAGCAACCAACTGTAACAGAAACTCCAGAATTTTCCAAATCCTTCTTCCAGACCTCTCCAGCTCCTTCTTCCAGACCTCTCCCCTGGGCCTGGCCCAGTGCCATATGCATCACCTCATGTAACCCTCACAGCAACCCTAGGAGGGTTGTTTTATGCTTAATCTCATTTTACAAATGGGAAGACAGAGGCCCACAGAGGCAATTGTCAAAAGTAACACACGGGAAAAACCCAGATCTAAACCCAGTTCTCTGCTGTCCGAGCCCAAACCCCCCTACCTCTCTGACTGCACATTATGCCATGACAGCTGTGTAAGGGGAGCACAACAGGGCTCACATTTCACACACGAGACTGAGCACAGGGGAGGGACACACCCCTGGGACCCACGGCCAGTTAGTGGCGAGCTTGGGAGGGGAACCCAGGTAGAGCCTGAACCTGCGACTGCCCCAATCATTCCCACAATCCCTAAACTGTCGAGGTTTAGAAATGAAAAAATGTGGACAGAAAGTGACACCTTACGGCCTAGGAGTGGCAAGCAGGAGTCAGACCAGGACTACCTGAGTCCCTCTGTGTCCATCACGACTCAGCTGCTACTGCATCCCAGAAACTGGGGGTTCCAATGTCCCTATGTCTGGGAGGTCCGCCATGCGTGTCCCACTGCTCACATGGGAAATCAGAGAAGACGGCAGAAAACGCACCTCTGTCCCCATTTACTCCAACCTATTCATCTGCATTCTCCCTGGAAAATAGACCTTAGGGCCACTCACATAGTTGCAGGTTCCATTTGTTCTCATACCCAGCAAACACTTCTGCCTACAGAATGCCAGACCTTCTGTGCTGGATACGAATTGTACTTTTATGTAAGGTAGTAAGTTAAATTGGCCTTAAAACACTCCACAAAGAGATGACAACATTATTATAATGAAAACCATCCACCAACCCACTCCTTGCAACCCTGCCTTGGGGAAAGACATTGAAGATTTTCTTAAGGGACAAAAGGGAAAAAAATTTCTTTTCTTGCCTTTTGTCTCTCAGGCTAAGCTGTTTCCTAATTTTTTTTTCCTTTTGTAATTAAGAGTAAACGATAAAAAATAATAACGCTGATGAGCAGGACAGGTATTTATCCGTCCACTGCAAACTTGTAGAGTTGAGCCTTTTTAGAAAAAAGATCAAGGTGGTTTCCTGGGTTTGAAAGGGGAGAAACCAGTTTGCACACACCAGCCCCCGGCCCCCCGCCCCCGGCCCCTGCAGCTCACCTCGCGTTACAACTCCTGTAAGCCTGTTATAGAAATGGCAGCCTGCCTAAAGATTGTGAAGTCATAAGATGAACAAAACTCCCAATTTAAAGCCTTGAATAGGAACCAAGCTGAGGGAAATTCCAAATAATTTATAACCACTGGCTCCCATCACTACCATCAGAAGAAGGATGAAGTCGGAAGAAAAGAAATTCTTGAAGGACAGATACAGGGAGGGGCACGTTCCCTGCCTTACCTGTACTGGCACTTTTCAGACAGTTCTCCACTGTCAAATTTGTACCCCCAAATTTGAATCTTCAACTCAAAATTACACGAGGAGGCCGCTGGCCACACGTGCCACCAGGCCACAGCAGAGCTCTCTCAGCCCAGACCCAGCTCCTCCTGTGGGGGGAATTCCACACCACCAACTTCCGTGGATAAAGAGCGTGGCCACAGGGACACGACTGCACGCACTCAGACAAAGGCGAGCCCAGCTGCTAAAATAGTTGGTAGCCAAGAAACCCGGGTGCCAGGGACACTGAGTTGGTCAGTGACGGGGCAGTTAGGGTTCGGAGAAGCCTGGTTCCGCTCTCAAGCATGGCTACTGACTGACCGTGGGGTTGCAGTGGGTCACTTCCCCGTTTCACCTCCTCATCTGTGAGCTGAGAGTCAGAAGTACACTCAGCGTGAGCTATTGGGAGACAGTGTGGTCACTCAGGTACGTTCTGCCTGGACCAGCCCACCACAGCAACAGACACGGGTACAGCCACGATTATTATTACCGCAGTATCACAAACACACACAAGTCCGAGGGCTAACAGCATTCCATGAACGTCGTGAAAGGTTCAGTGCCATTCCGTTCTGGCTCAAGACTGCTCAGAGCCAAATACCCCGGAACTCAGCCTTCTAACACAGACGAGCATTCCATCCGCTAACGACCACAAGAGCCAGCCCCCATCAGGGACCCAGGATTAAGGCTGATAGAATCAAGATGTTCTTTGCTCAGTGAGCTGCCTGAATGAACTGGCAGTTTGCTAAAATCTGCGGGCCACCCCAACTCCTCCAGCAGATTCCTGAGAAGTCTGCAGGGGCCAGCCTGGGCCACTGTTGACAGAAAAGTAAATGCAAGGTCAATAAATTCAATGTGAAGCAGAAAGTATTCAAGAAAATTCCCTAACGGGATTCCTTTTACTAACAGGGGGAGGGAGAGGTTTGAATACTAAAGCGATCTTTAACCATGAAAGCAGTTCATTACCATAATTTAATGAGGGAATAAAATTGAGAACAGCATAAATGCCTCCCCGTGAATAAATAGTTAAATAAACTTTACAGAGCATTCAAGGAAGAGAGTAACGGGTGGCTAGGAAAAGAATGAGAAAGATATGTTTGTTCCAATAGGGACAGGACCGTTTGTAGAGTAGTATAGAACATGCAATTCTGTTTTGGAAAAGGCACAACTCTGCATCTGAACAGAAAGATCCAGAAGCATGCGCATCGAACTGATACTCACTGGCTCTCTCCGGGAAGATGACTTGGGGTGGTTGCAGAAGACCGTGCTTTCTTCTTGTTTTGTTGGGACATCCTCCTGTGTTGTCTGAATTTCTTTTCTTGGTTTAAATTACACGTGTTACTTTTATAATAAATTGTGACACACACCTCCCCAAAGAAAGAACACGGGAATGTGTATGTTAAGGAACTCTTCACTGAACAAAACTGCTTGTCGGGAACTATAGGCACTGATTTGGGAAAACTGACAGGTTTTATCAAACAACAAAAGCAATGTGTACAGTGGGCTCGCACAGGAGTAAAGGGGCGGCCAGGGAAGTCTATAATTGGGTTCAAATTTGCATAGAATGCCTCTTGAAATGACAAGAAACTGTTCACCAACTGCATTTACTTCTGGGTAGAGGAACAGAGAAAGGGGGTGAGGAGGAGTGGGAGGGGGCCGGTCTTATCTTTTTATACCGCATATGATTTATACCATGTGTGATGTTACCTATCAACAAGGAAAAACGAATACAGGAAGGCTTGGCAAGACTGGGTGGCTGTTCTGGGGATCTTAGTTTTTACACGGTGGGTCATCCAAATGCCTTACCAGTCCTCAGCCACACACATTCTCCTGGACAAGCAGTCTCCGTGCCTCAGGAGACGGCCTGGGCCATTTCCAAACAGAATGCCAGAGGAGGGGAAGAAGAAGAAGGAGTCATCTGGTTGTCTGTGAGCATGTGTACCAACCTAACAACGACGACGACAGAAACTGGGGCACCTGGGTGGCTCTGTCAGCTGAGCAACTCTTGATTTCGGCTCAGGTCATAATCTCGTGGTTCATGAGTTTGAGCCCCACGTCCGGCTCTGTGCTGACAGTGTGGAGCCTGCTTGGGATTGTCTCTCCAACCCCTCTCTCTCTGCCTCTCCCCCACCTCTCTCTCTCAAAATAAATAAACTTAAAAAAACAAATCAACTACCCACCTTCCTGATCCTTTCCTACCTCAATCCCTAGCACCCCAAAAGTGGCCTTCCCAGGATACGGAGACCCAGCTGCTCAGTTATACGTGAAGACAGAGGGCCTGGCCCAGTGAACGACTCCACCAAATTCTCATTGCTGCCTTAGGAAGTACCCCCGTTAGTCCCATTTTCCAGATTAAAAAAACAATAAGCAGATAAATTGAGCCCAAAGCCACAGAGCTCCTAAGTGGTAGAGTGGGATTTGAATCCAGGCTTTCCAGAATCTGTTGTTGACCATTCCACCTGGAGACCAGGATGGGGCTGCAAAGGAAAAGGCTCATCCACAGACATGATAATATTACAAAGGCTAGTTTCAAAACTAGCAAAAGCTGGAGAGGAAATAAATGCTAAGGGTTACGTCATCCTCCTAAAAGAGATTTATCGCTGTGTCCCTGAACTCTGTCCCAAGATAAACGGCCGTGGCAGTAAAATAAACAGACCAAGCACATAGCAGGTCAGCTTCTCTGCTAAAATGGGAACAAGTTCCAATATCCCTAAGGCACAGTGTCCAAGTGCAAGGTAAGCAAGTGACACACACTGAATATCCAAGGCACCACCCTAGCCACGGCTGCCGGTTACTGAAGACACACGGCCCACAGTCAAGTGTCTTCAATACCAGTACTTTATCTAAAGAGTCCTGCACTTGAGTCAGAAGCTGCTTCCTGGTTCGGCAAAACCTGAGCTGTGCCTAAACTTGGCCTTGAGGAAGATTTGTCCCTCTGGCCACACTCACAAACCTGGCCCTATCCTCTTCCTCTTGGACCATTTACTGGGGTTGTTTTCCTTAAATCAATTCACTTGTGTGTGTGTGTGTGTGTATGCACACACACACACGCATACATATATAATACATATATATAATTTACATACATATATATAATTTACATACATGGATATGTGAATATATGAATGGTGCCCTAGTCACTTTATTTTTAAACTAAATGTGAAAATACATAATTACAATTGTTAAATGTAAGCTGTGTAACACCTACTATCATCTTGTGTGTCATATCTTTGAATGCATTAGACATTAGCTAGTTTTCCAACAAATGGCTCCTGTGGTAAAACAGTGAGGGATATATGGAATAGAACAATTTTAAACCGCTACAGGACTTTCTCAAAGCCTTTAATATGCAAATGTAGATTGACAATCTCCAGGAGACTCCTAGGGTGCCACACAGCACTTCCTAACTTTACTGGACTAGAGAACTTTTTTTTTTTTTTTTTTT
This sequence comes from Hyaena hyaena, assembly GCF_003009895.1. Taxonomy (NCBI): domain Eukaryota; kingdom Metazoa; phylum Chordata; class Mammalia; order Carnivora; family Hyaenidae; genus Hyaena; species Hyaena hyaena. The sequence continues at coordinate 1,245,114 of NW_024080845.1, read as the reverse complement.
AATTTACTTTTTGAGAGAGAGAGAGCGCACACGCATAAGTGAGGAAGGGGCAGAGAGAGAGAGGGACACAGAGGATTCGAAGTGGGCTCTGTGGGACAGGCTGACAGCCGCGAGCCCAGTGTGGGACTCAAACTCACAAACTGCGAGATCACGACCTGAGCTAAAGTTGGAAGCTCAACCAGCTGAGCCATCCAGATGCCCCTGGACTGGGGAACTTTTAAAAATATTATCACAAAGGACTCTAATAGTCTCCAGAAAATATTTCAGGTAATTCTACATTGAATTGTCTTTCCATGCCCTTCCAGATCTTCTGCAAACACTTCTCCTGAATGTTCCCACAGGCTTGGAGATTACGTTTTATAAAACTGGTAGATGTGAGGCGAGGGAAACAGACAAGAGACACAAAAGAAGGACAACGGAAAAGAAGTTATTAAGGCTTTCTCTAATCTACAACTGTTTCGGTGGCAGTGATTATGAATCCAGAACCCTGTTACTAGGAATCACCGAATTTTGCAGATAAAGGGTAATACAACCAGGTTCTCAAAACATCGTTTCTAATGATGAGGGCTAAAGCACACCCTTTCACCACGATGTTTATGAAATTCTGGTGATAATCAGCTCACTTTAAAACCACACTAAGAAACATCTTATTGTTCCAGTGCAAACTATAATTCTTAAACACGGGCAATGATTTAGAAGGATCCAGGCCAAAACCAGCCTCCTCTTTCTGGCTTTGCTTTGGAGCTACTAATGTCCAAGACTTCATCCGCAGCCAATGTACTGCCAAGTGGGAAGAGTCAGAGACGAAACCTGGTAATTTGGACCACTGCTTCATGCGGTAGAAAGAAGGGGGTTGTCCTGATGGGAGCAATTGCAATATCAAATTCTGTGAACAGGGGTAAACTTCCAGAAGCTCCACCCCATGGCCACTTAGCTCTAAACTTCCTATGCTGGGGGCTGGGAATAGGGGTTGGGGAGGGAGAACTTAGTAAAAGCTAGTAGAAATTATTTATATAATAACTGAAACACATCCAAGTAGCATTCCTAGTGCTACTTAAGGATACAATGCTCATAAGCATACCAATAATAGCAATGAGCCACACAGCCTGGGTGCTAATTAAATCCACTCTCTAAACGTCTGTGTTGTGCTGGATCCGAATCGAGATTTAGTCAACTGTAATCCAAGAATCCGACAGACAGAGAGCCGGCCCTGTCTTCAGCATCATTGTGATTCTAGTACCTAACATGATGCTGGTCACATAGTAAAAAGAAGAAGAGAAAAAGGGGGGGTAAGGGGGGTAAGGAGGGTGGGGAACCACTGCCTCTATTACCCAACGGACAACCACCCATTCACTCATCAATACACCTATCAATCAACAATCAACCAGGCAAGCTGACCAGACGACCACTAGTCCACAGACCTATCAAACAACCACCAACCTAGTCAACCAACTACCAAACTTGAGTGGTACCCTCTTGACCTTGACCACACTCTCCCACCAGATCTTTCCCGTTCCCCAATCCTGCTGTCCACCTCTAAACTGATCCCCAGGTCAGCCTTCAGCTAATGGCAGGTCCCTTTACTGGCCAGTCTGTCTCACCCCACAGATCAAGAACCTGAACTCTTCCCAAGTCTTTCCACCAACCCCAGCAGGGCCACCTCATAGCCCTCAGGGACGTGCAAAACTACTTGAAATGTGGGGGGTTGGGGAGGAGGGGGAAATTGGTCCCAAAACATAAGAAAATTGAAAGAAATTGAAGTTAATGTTTTATTAAATGCCAACATTTAGCATTAGATCTTCCTCACTAACTGCAATCTCTGGTTGACAGCTACAGAAATTTCATTACATTTGAGAATGAGTTACAGGTTCATTTTCTCACATCCCAAGAATTTCAAAGTATACATTGTAACTGCTGAGAAATCAGTCAATTGCAAAATAAAGGAGTTAGTCATGGCCAAATAATAGAACACAAATATAAGCAAATAAAAGCAAATGTATTTTTTTAAAAAACCAAATTATTTTATGACAACACACACAAAACACACCTTTTTTTTTTTTTTTTTTAGTGTGAGAGATGGGTGTGTTTTATTGTATTTGATAGAATATGGCTAAGGCCGCATCACACCCCAGAGAAGTCTGAACTCCTCGGCAGTGCCCTGAGGCCCCATGGCTGGCCTCTGCCTGTGTCCCCAGCTGGCTGGCCCTCCCTATGCCCTGGCCTGTGCTCTGGCTGCGCCCTCTATTCAGAATGCCCTCCTCTCCCTTCTTTCACCCTGTGGGTTTCTTAGCTGCCCTTCAAGATTCAGACTCCCCTGATACGTTCCCTTTCTCCTTGGCCTCATCTTCACGTATCTAAGGAACATCTCACAAAGTAGACAGAAATGGAACTTTCCACATGATCTACTAGGAAGCCAAATGTCCAGGACAGTTAGCAAGACAGGCCACCATCCTCAATTATGTCACAGCTTCCTATGAGGGATGATCTAAGTCAGGGACTCTTGCAGGGGAAGGCAGGACAGGGGGTGGGGGAGCCTATGAGCTTAAATAGGAAAAAAGTGAAATCTTTGTCTTTCGTAACCTCTAACTAAAACATAGCATACTGTTCCATTAATGGAATGGACACCATAAGGGGCACCTGGGTAGCTCAGTTGGTTAAGTGTCCGACTTCGGCTCAGGTCATGATCTCAGGGCTTGTGAGTTCAAGCCCCGTGTCAGGCTCTGTGCTGACCACTCAGAGCCTGGAGCTTGCTTCAGATTGTGTGTCTTCAGCCTCTCTCTCTGTCCCTCCCTTCCCTGTAATAAATAAACATTAAAAAAATTTGTTTTGAGATACCATAAAACACAGGCATATTAGTAGCACCTGTGGTTTTATCACCAGCAAAATCAGGTCTTTTCCCATCACATTAAAGGGTTGGCAATATCTCAAAATTTCTTTTATGTTCATCACTATTTCAAAATCATGGCAGTCAGTGGACTAGCTGTTAGATCTTATTAAACTAATATACATATGTATGTTTGCTACTATATCCAAAAATTTCTTTTTATTTAAACTTTAGTTGGCCGACATTCAGTGTGATATTGGTTTCATGAGTAGAATTCAGTGATTCGTCCCTTACATACTGCACTGTGATGCAGTGCTCATCATAACAAGTGACCTCCCTAATACTGTTCACCCATCTGGCCCATCCCCCACCCACCCTCCTCCATCAACCCTCAGTTTGTTCTTTTTTTTTTTTTCTTCATAATCTTGGTGCACATACCTGCATTGAGTTGCTATACTTGTTCATTAACTGTTTCCAGTATATTTAATGTTTTTTAATGTTTATTTATTTTTAAGAGAAAGAAACAGAGCACGAGCAGGGGAGGGGCAGAGAGAGAAAGAATCCGAAGCAGGCTGCGGCCTGAACTAACAAACCTTAAGGTCATAACTTGACCCAAAGTCAGATGCTTAACCAAATGAGCCACCCAGGCACCCATTTTCCTCTAGAATTAGGAGTATCTTGTGATGTGTTTCCCGCTCTCTACCTCCCCCCGTCTTCCCATCTGTTTTGTTCCTTAAATTCCACATGAGTGAAATCCTATGTATTTGTTTCTCTATATTTCACTTATTTCACTTAGTGTAATACCTTCTAGCTCCAACCACATTATTGCAAATGGTAAGAGTTCATTCTTTCTGATGGCTGAGTAATATTCTATTGTATATGTGTACCACATCTTCTTTATCCATTCATCAGTTGATGGACATTTGGGCTCTCTCGATAGTTTGGCTATTGCTATAAACATTGAGGTGCATTTGTATTCTTCAAATTTGTATTTTTGTATCCTTTTGGCTAAATACCTAATAGTGCAATTGCTGGAATGGTAGGGTAGTTCTAGTTTTAGTTTCTTGGGGAACCTCCACTGTTCTCCAGACTGGCTGCACCAGTTCGCATTCCCACCAACAGTGCAAGAGCGTTCCCTTCTCCACATCCTTGCCAACACCTGTTGTTTCTTGTGTTGTTACTTTCAATCATTTAGATAGGTGGGGGGTGGTATCTCGTCATAGTTTTTATTTGTATTTCCTTGATGATGAGTGATGTTGAGCATCTTTTCATGTATCTGTTAGCTATCTGGAAGTCTTCTTTGGAAAAGTGTCTTTTCACATCTGCCCATTTCTTAACTGGGTTATTTGTTTTTTGAGTGTTGAGTATGATAAATTCTTTATAGATTTCGGATACTAACCCTTTGTCAAATACGTCATTTACAATATTTACAAATATCTTCTCCCATTCTGTAAGCTGCCTTTTAGTTTTGTTGATTGTTTCCCATGCTATGCAGAAGCTTTTTATCTTGATGAGGTCCCAGTAGTTGACGTTTGCTTTTGTTTCCCTGGCCTTCGGCCTCATGTCTACTGAGAAGCTGCTCCGGCTGAGGTCAAAGAGGTTGCTGCCTGCGTTCTCCTCTAAGATTTTGATGATATCCCACCCCACATTTAGGTCTTCCATCCATTTAGAATTTACTTTTGTGTGTGGTGTAAGAAAGTGGTCCAGTTTCCCCAACACCTTTTGTTGAAGAGACTGTCTTTTTTCCAATGGATATTCTTTCCTGCTTTGTTGAAGATTAGTCGACCATACAGTTGTGCCAAAAATTTATTTGTGATAAGTGCATTTCAATATAACTTGTTTCCTTTGTGACCCCATATATATGATCTTATGCACAAGGAGAAGAGTACAGTCTTCAGAAAGCCAGTGGGGTCCAAGACACACTAAGTTAAGAATCCTGGCTCCGGGGTGGCTGGCTGGCTCAGTCAGTAGAGCATGCAACTCTTGATCTCAGGGTCATGAGTTTGAGCCCCATGTTGGGTATAGAGATTACTTTAAAAACAAAATATTTAAAAGAAATTCCTGGCTCCAATTAGTAATTTTTAGAATTAAGAAGTGAAAGGATTTCAGTAATGGACATTTTGCTAAATGGGCCATAGATTAGTGAAACTGCACCGGCCAGGGCATGGCCTTGGTCATCTATCATGGGGACCCTTGTAGGTCACTGTGAAGAGGTCTCTCAACCAATAAAGCCTATCCACCATCTTTGAATTAACCTCTCAGGCCATAAATACAATCATTTATGTTATTCCCAGCATGAACGCCTTCTGCTGTTCCCTATGGTCTATGGCAGGGGCCAGCAAACATTTCTTGCAAAGGGCCATACAGCAAATATTTTTGGGTTTACAAGCCACATGTTATAACTGTTCAAATCTATTATTGTAGTGAGGGGCGCCTGGGTGGCTTAGTCGGTTAAGCGTCCGACTTTCGCTTAGGTCATGATCTCGCGGTTCGTGGGTTCGAGCCCTGCGTCGGGCTCTGTGCTGACTGCCAGCTCAGAGCCTGGAGCCAGTTTCGGAGTCTGTGTCCCCCTCTCTCTCTGACCCTCCCTTGCTCATGCTGTCTCTCTCTCTCTCTCCTAGAAATAAATAAAAAATAAAAAAAAGAATAGTTTAAAATAAAAAAATTAAAATCAAATCTATTATTGTAGTGAGAGAGTGAGTATAGGCAATATGCAAATGAGTGTGTTGTGGCCTGTGTCGCAATAAAACTTTATTTACAAAAACAGGCAGAGGCTCAGATTTGGTACCACCATTTCATAGAAGTCTCTGTGATGACAGAAATGTTTTATATGTACACCATCCATGCCACTAAGCCATACTACGAAGCACTGGAAATACGGTTAGTGTGACTAAGATGCTAAATTTAAATTTAATTATTTAATTAATTTACATTTAACTAGCTACATGTGGCTGGTGGACAGGTCTACACCATCAAACACAAGCCGTTTTTCATCCCTTTTGAGGTTCCTCATAACCTGGCCAACATCAGGACTGATGGTCCCAGCCTCAGCAAGTACTAAGCACTGAGGCCAGTCAGCAGGGGACACCAGGAGCTCTCACATTCCTGCATCCCCTTCCCACTCCTGGGCTCTGGCGGTTCTGCAGCCCAGAACCTCCTGCCCCCTGATGTGCCCCTTTCAACTGCACTGTTCACCAGCCCCACTCTTGCCACAGGTCTTCCCTGACAGCCCACATGGCACATGTTGCTCTTCACGCCTCTCTGAGAGCCAAAGTAAGGACCTTCTCCTACAAAACCTGCCACGGTGACCTGTGCGCCCATCCTCCGGCTTTCTTCCCTTCACGCTCAGATATGTGAAGATGAACATATGTGAAAGCACAGAGCCTTTAAAATTAATAAGCATTCACTAATTTGTGAAATGAATACACTTTAATTATAGCTGAGCACTGAATACAAACTCTCTTTAAAAAAAAAAAAATCCCGGGGCACCTGGGTGGCTTCGTTGGTTAAGTGGCCAACTTAGACTCAGGTCATGATCTCACAGTTTGTGAGTTTGAGCCCTGCGTCGGGCTCTGTACTGACAGGTTGGAGCCTGGAGCTTGCTTCAGATCCTGTGTCTCCCTCTCTCTCTGCCCTTCCACCACTCATGCTCGCTCTCTCTCGCGCGCGCTCTCTCTCTCTCCCTCAAAAAATAAATAAACATTTAAAAAAATTTCAATTCCTTGGAAATTAATAGATTTACCTAAAACCTGTTTATCATGTTTTTTTAAGGGCTGGAATCTAGATTAAAGTAAAAGGGCCCAGATAGATTTACAATCTACAGAGGGATCCAACCCCTCCCAAAACCACTACCACAAGATCTCACCCTCCTGAAACCTCACTTTTCCTCTTCTGTAAAATGGGTCGACAGTGCCTACACCCGGCAGGAATGGAAAACACCTAGCACAGTGCTGAAAGACATACATGGCAGCTTCCTGGTGGATACAAATGCCCCCATGAACACAGGGAGTGGAGGAGGCACACAAACTAGACTTGGCAGGGGGGCGGAAAGAGCCGGTGACCAATAGATTCCTGCATCAGCCTCTTGTATAGGTCTCTCTCAGAGCAGGAAGGGCATGACCTGGACACAACAGCTGTGCTCCCTAATGTCCTCAGAGCACACAAAGCACACCACCACTTGGGCTGGGTCAGTGCACAGCTGGGGCATCTGCCTGCCCAAGAGCTATACAGTGTGTGCTGCTTCTCTGGCTGCTCAGATGCCAACCTGCCTTCCCCATAAATGTCATGGCTACCGCACACAAAACAGTCTGGAAACTGATTTCTGCAGGTTCCGGGGCTTCTCTCAACAGATAAGAGAATCTAGTCAGGACACTCGTTATCCTCGTTTTCTGACCCAGGCCCTGTTTCCCCTCTTACTCAGCTGCCTGACTCACCAGGCTGGATGCCAAATGATTGGGACATTAACAATCAAATCCACCCTCCGACGGGAGGAGGGCCAGCAGCACTTCTGAGAAAATTCTAGGACTGTTTTAAACCCAGTTACAAAAATGGCTTTGAACTCCAGCAGCCCTGTTGGAAGAAGTTCTTAATTTGAAGAGATCCCATTCACCTCTTGTGCTGGTACTGATATATACAAAATGTTTTATCCCGATCATTATTTTCCTGAGGTATAAAATACACCATTACAATCAATTCAAATTTCATACAAAATGGGAATAAAATAAATCTCCCTACTAACAGGCCACAGGGTTGCTCTGCTGTTAATGGTGGCCATGACCGTGGTCCCACCTCAGGTTTGGCTTATCCAGACTTTCTTCTCAAGCCTCAATGCCTCTGTTGCTCAATCACTTGAGCTTCAACCCTGACTGCACACTGGAATTATCTGAGAAGCTTGGGGGGGCAATGGGGGGGGGGAGGCAGTGGCCCTCCCCCAAAGAAAACAAAATGAGGATTTCTTCAGGGTGAGGGCAGGTATCTGTAATTTTTAAAGCTTTTGAGTTGGTTCTAAGGGTTCAGAATCGTTGTTGACAACAATGAGAATCCATTCACACCAAAACCCCCACCCAAGAAGCCAACCCTTTCCTTGACTGGGAATGGACCTGAGTCAGACAGACCCAAAGAGAGTTGAGTGGGGAAAAAGAAAGGAAATCAAGTGCCCCCAGGAACTCAGGAACACAGTGCCCAAAGCTATTGCATGAAGCCTTCTTTCTCACAGATGTGATGAGCCACCTGTCTCAAGGTAATGAAACCACATTCTAACAAAGAAAAGGATGATTTTTCCTGGCCCTTGGAATCAATGTGCTGCAGTGGTGAACAGAGGGCCAGAGGTCCTCTGGAGACTATGTTTCAACTTTTCATGTTTAAAGAATATCCGTTAATAATGAAAGCTTCCACAGAGGACTCGATGGGCACTGCAGAAGCTGCTCACTGGAGAGGCTTCGCCCATGGTTCCTGGGGCGACTCAAGACCCACCCATTTCACAAAGGGATCAGAGAGATGGAGAGGGTCCCGAATGATGAATGGCCAGGCATACTCAAAAGCAAAAGTGGGTTCAGGCTCAACTCTTAATGACTTCCTCAAAAATGCCCCATCGACACCAGCCACCTACAGAGTAACAGCTCAGTCCCTCAGCGCCCTGGTTACAGTACTTCACACACAACAGGCACAAAGAGCAGCTGACCTTACAGAAGTCTGCAAGAGAGGCTGCAAAAGGCCCATGCTGTTTGCCTAGGGCCACTGGACCAGTGAGTGGTACAGCCCCAGAGGCACGATGTGGAAGAAAAGGAGGCTCGGGAGGATCCATCCCAGCCTCGGCATGGATGACTCTGGAGACGCACGGTCAATGCTTCCGAATTCTAACTGGACAAGAAACCAGATGGGATGCAGGCCAGATCTTCAGAAGCTGAGCTCTGAGGCTCCCACTTGCTTAACTAACGGAAGTCTTCGCACCTGGTAAAGTGCGCCTGCCATTAGCACTTCAGCTGGGCAGAACTGCCCTGGGTAACTACTTACGGGGAACTTCCAAAAGACCAGAGAAACCTGAAATGCAAAACCCAGCCCCAGGGATCAGAACCCCCAGCCCCAGAACCCATCTTGTTCTAGGATGTTTTATGGGAGATTTCAAATAAAAGTAAATGGCTTACTTTACCACACTCAGCACTTGATTTAAGTCAGGTCCCCTTCTAATCTGACAGCACAGTCATGCACAATAAATTAGCCTTTAAGAAAAAAAATGTAAAAGCTTGCTCTGTTTCTTTCAATTCACAAGGTAAAAGAGGATTTTTTGAGTGTCTAAATCCAGAGAACTTGACCCCTTTGCCCAAAGCACCCCATCCTCAAATGGAGGGACCAGATGGTACCAAGTATGCATTTTCTAGAGCTGCTCTGAGCAGCACCATGAACATGTACCACATTAGCCTCCCTTCCTCCCCAATGTAAGGGTCCCACTCAGAGCTACAAAGCAGTTCTGACACCCACTTTTACAGCTCCTGGAGTGTTCGCTGAGAACAAGCCAACTTTTCCAGGGCAGTAGGCCAAAAGTATAATCGTATGCCGCATTAGAAGCTTCTGGTTGTTCATCAGAACCCTGAAACTTGGCTGGGGGCTGCACACAGGCAGGAGGCTCCATCAGGTTTCCTGTCGTAACAAATTCTTCCACACCCCACCTACGAAAATCCATTTCCATTTATTACCAAAACTGGAGCCCTGTCTTTCTAGCTTTTTCCTGAGGCCTGGAAGCTGGCTTTTCCAGCTGATGATGTCACTGACAGGCTTCTGACAATGGCTCCCGAGAGCCTAAACCTCTTGCTAATACCTAGCAAGAGCACATTCCTCATGGGTGAGGTCATGGTTAGCTAATTACTAATCTGGCCCCTACCCCAGTGCCCGAAGCCTCGGCATAAAGCAATGCCACTATGGTTTTCTCCTAGAAGACTCGGGACACTGCAAATACTACTACCTTGCAGCAAACATGAAAACTCCGAGCAGGCAGTGGGACCCAGGATTGTCAGATTTTGCAAATAAAATACAGATATCCAGTTAAATATGAATTTAGGTAAATGGTAAATAATTGTTTAGTGTAAGTATATCCCATTCAATGGCTTTATAACAAGAGAGAACTGCCTGCCAGGTGTGGAACATACTCCTACTAAAAGTTATTCATTGTTTATCTGAAATTCAGATTTAACTGTTTTCTCTGGTAACTTTGGGGGACCACAGATGGCTCTCAACTCCTTCATTTTGGGGGACGGTTGAATTACGTGTAGAAAAAATTACTATAAGAAGTAAGGTAGCAGAGGAAAGGGAACAAAAATCCCGAAGGATTTTATACTCACACCACTTCGACAAGTGTCCTTACTCTACCTTAAAGATGTCAAAACCAGAAGTCAGATGATGAATTTTGAACATGTTTTGTGCAAGAAAATCCACGGGTCTTCAGCCAGGGCACTGTCAGAAAAAAAGGTCCTGGTCTACATGAAAAGGTGGGTGATCAGCACCACACACAGGAGCCACAGGGCAGATCTACACCTTGGCACTGGAGGAGAGGTCCCTGGCACAGAGTAGGTCAGGTGATACTTGTGGATTGAATCTCCCCAGTTAGGACTTTACTTCTAGGATAATAATAATGCTGAAAGTGGCCAATGAGAATCCATTCACTACCACCCAGTCAGATTGGGTCTATCAAGCATAGAACAGAATAAATGTATATAACTTGGTGAACTCATTTCTTAAATTAATGCAGTAAACCAAAACTTCGTATGTCAAATCTCTGATAATATTGGCTAATACTAATTTGTTGAATAAACAGTAATAAAACCAAGAACATGGGTGTTTGAAAATAATTGGCAAATAAATTTAAGTTTTAGATTAAAATAGGTGTAATAGGGGCACCTGGGTGGCTCATTCAGTCGAGCATCAGACTCTTAAGCATCCGACTCTTGATTTCAGCTCAAGTCATGATCTCACAGGTGTGGAATCGAGACACAAGTCAGGCTCTGCACTGATAGCATGGAGCCTGCTTGGGATTCTCTCTTTCCCTCTCTCTCTCTCTCTCTACCCCTGCCCTGCTTTCCTGCCCTCTCTCTCAAGCTCTCAAAAATAAATGAATAAATAAATAAATAAAATAGGTTTAACCCTTTTAAGGACTCAAAATGCATTCAATCAACATGCATCATGCTTTCACAGTGGGTACTAGGCCCTGTGTTAAACATCTCCTTTCATCCTTCCAACAAACCTATGAGGCCGAGACCCATTATTATCCCCGTTTCACAGACAGGGAAACTGGGGCTCAGACACTTGCCCAAAGCCACAGAGGTGGTGAAAGGTGGGGCCAGGACTTAGAACCAGGTCTTTCTGACCATCCCTGGGCTTGAATACTCTCCGGCCCTAGTTTTTTTACCTCCAGATCGGCACAGTGAAGATTCTGGGCTGATCTGTAAGATTGTCAAGCACCCCAACCCTCATAGGTAAAGAGCCCTCATTTGGAAATCTCTCCTCTGCAGTTTCTTAGGGGCTGGGGGTTGGGGAAGGGGAGAAGATGCCCTAGAGCACCAACTCCACCTGGGAGACATTTTCCAGTGGCTCCCACTCAAATACTCCTTTTTTGGCCACCCAACGCTTTATTTTAATCAAAAAGAGTAACTTGTGACACAAAAGAATTGCCTGCCCAGTTTAAGAGTTGTTTTCTGAAATCTGTGAGATATTTAAGAATCCCAATTGTGGTTCCAGAAGCAACTCAAAAATTTAAATGATTATTTTTTTAGTTGATTTTTTTAAAAGGCATCACACCACCCTTGGCTGTGAAAAATGAATACTTCTCATGGGAATCATTCAAAAGAGGATGGTAAAGCTTCCAAATTTGGGAAAATGTAAAAGCTTATGTTGACAATACAAATGGGAGTCAACCAGCCACTAGCTACATTGAAAAAATAAAATTAGCTACATAATTAATTGCTAATTACATAAGAGGTATGTGTTGCCAACAGGAGATTAAAACTCAAGATGCTTCCCTCCCCCCAAAAAAACTTGATTAATTGGTGAAAATTGTTGGGGTCCAGGACATTCATGCAATCTCAATGGTTACTTTAAATTACAATACAAGAGGGCACCAGGCTGGCTCAGACAGTGGAGCATCTGGCTCTTGATTTTGGGGTTATAAATTCAAGCCCCACACTGGGTATAGAGATTACTTAAAAATAAAATCTCAAAAAAAATTACAGGAGCTCCTGGGTGGTCCAGTAGATTGAGCATCCAACTTTGGCTCAGATCATGATCTTGAGGTTCGTGGGTTCAAGCCTCGCACTGGGCTCTGTTCTGACAGCTCAGAGCCTGGAGCCTGCTTTAGATTCTCTGCCCCCCCCCCTTCTGCCCTCCCCTGCTCACACTCTGTCTCTCTCTGTCTCTCAAAAGTGAATATAAAAAAATATTTTTAAAGAAAATTTAAACAGGAGAAAGGTACCATTTCAGGGGGGTGCTGGCGAACACCATTTGAACCATGAGACGGCAATTAGCAACACTGATAACAGGACACATTGACATGATAAGCCTCCTGATGTGATGCAATGTGACACATTCATGACCTTCTTCAAAAGAGCACTTGCTAAAAATGCTTAATGTGAATTTAATGAGGAAGCAAACAAATCTAGAATATGGAATATTCTACAGCCTTGCTACTCAAGCGTGGGCTGTGGGTAATCAGCATTGGCATCACCCGGAAGCCTGCTAGAGATGCAGACTCAGACCCCAGTGTCTTCCAGAATCAGAACGTGCATTTTGCAAAGACCCTCCCTGCCATCCTGCATGCGTCCCCCTCCACTCCTCACCCTGTCATTCTGTGCACGTAACATGTGACAAGAAAAATGGCCTAGTTTCTTTAAAAAAAAAAAAAAAGTCAATGTCAGAAAAGACCAAAAACAAAAAAATGTTAAAGATGGGGGCTGTTTTAGATTAAAGAATACGATGAAGTAACTTTGAAACCAAAGTCGATTGAGTAATCTTTAATTATTTCCTGGATTTAAAAAAAAATGACCATAAAGGACACCTGGGAGCATTTGGGGAAATTTTATACCAGATTCTTATTGTACCAGTGCTAACCTCTGGGGTATGCAGTGCCACTGTGGTTAGAAAAATACCCTTTTTTCTTAGAGACACTTGCTGAAGTATGTGGGGGTGAATGGTCATGCCTGTCCTAAAGACTTTCAAATGATTCAATAAGAGACAGGTGTGTAATGTATATCCTTAGAGAATGACAAAGTAAACAAATGTGGCCAGAAGTTAACAGCTAGGGACTCTAGGGTAGACGTATATGGGAGTTTGCTAAGGCTGTTCTTTCGTGCTGTCTGGAGGATTGAAAAGTTCCCAATGAATTTGGGAAAAGGAAAGAAAACTACATTATTGCTAAAACGTGAATTTTTTTAAATAAGTCAAATATTTGGAAAATAAATATAAGGTAAAAGCTCATTACAACGCTGGCTCTCGAGCCTCTGTGTTCATTAGCATGTATTAATACTCTTGGCAATACAAGAAAGAACATACTTTCTTCCACAAACCAACTTTTCTCCCAGGTGTCAAAACATTTAAGAAAAGTGGTCACTACTTAGGTACAGGGAGCCTAAGAAAGTCTCCCATTTCATCTCCAAATGTAGAGACCGACTCCCCAGGAAAAAGCTTACTGGGCAAAGGAAAAATAAACCTGAAAATTTTACAGCTTTATTTTCAAATTCGAGCCCTGTATAGGCTTGATTCCTACACTAGGCCATAAAAAGGAAGGAAGTATGGATACAACATGGATGAACCTCGAAAACATTTTACTAAGTTAAAGAAGCCAGTCACACGTGTTGTAAGACCACATGTTATATGGTTCCACTGTACGAATGTCCAGAATCAGCAAATCCATGCAGACAGAAGTAAACCAGTGGCTGCTGGGGTCTGGGGGGAGGGCAGACTGGGGAGTAACTGCTCATGGGTACAGGGCTTCTTTGGCGGGGGGAAGGGGGGGTAAAATGTTCTAAAATTATACAATAGGGGTGGTTGCACAACTCTGAATATGCTAAAAACCGTACAGTTCAAAGGGGTGAATTTTATGATGTGTGAATTATATCTCAGTAGAGCTGTTTGGTTGGGTATTTTTTTGTTGTTTTGTGGTTGGTTTTTTTTTTTTTTTTTTTTACTCCTATACATTCATCCAGGCTACAGGCTCTGTCTTATTCTTCCTAGCAGAAAGCAGTTAAGGACTAAGACCGGCAAATCTTTGTGACCTGGAACCCAAGAGGCCAGAGTTCTAGTCCAGCCACCACAACTCAGCAACCTTGAACACATCCTGTCCCTCTTCTGAGCTTTTATCTTCCAGACTGGAAATTTAGGGTCAGACCTGAAAGCATTTCAAGGTTCTCCAAGACATGCTGAGAGCCAACTAAAAGTCTTTTGCTGCTATTTTTAAACAGCACAGTTATTAAACTTTTGTGAACTTAATAATAAAACTTCATTCAGTTCATCCAAGATGTGAATTGCGTTATTTCCTTTAGATGATCTTAGAGTTCAATAACATGGCATCTGTACTCATACTTAGCATTTCGACTCTGTTCAGAAGACATAAATATGGCAGAGAAAAGTCATTTTCAACACTGAGCAAGGATTTTATAGAAGTTTTCCCCTAACACCCTTTCAGGATTTCATTTAAGGAAAACTCCACCCCCAAGTGCTAATGCTGAAGGGAAGGCCAGCCAATGACCTATGAATCTGGTAATTAGGGTTTCTCACACCTAGTAAAGGTCAGTATGGCAAAGGGACTGAGCCCATCATGGGGGCTCATCCTTACAAACTCATTTCTCATCTTCTGGGCAGCAGAAGCCAGACACTGCAGCCACAATGGACAAAACTCTCCACAGAGCCAAAGGCAACACGCTGGAAGTAATCAGTGCTGATTAGTGTTTGGGGAAATCCTTGGCCTAAGTGCACTCTTTGATTCAGATTTTCCAGTCAAAGCCCTCCCGAGTCATGCTGACTTGGGCCTGGAAGGAGGAAATTCCCATTCATGCCTCTCAGACAGTACCATCTCCTCTGCAGGAAGGAAGGACCCATGTAGGAGCAGAAAGCAGAGCTCAGAGAGGTTCCAAGGTGCTGATCCTGCCCATCACGTACCGGCAGGAAGCAGGCATCCATGCAACTGAGTTGGAACTTCATCAACATTTTCCTAGTTTGGGACAGAGGCCCTTGATGCTATTTCTCATCAACAGCTTGGACTTAAATAAGGCTTCTCAACCAGATAAGGAGAAGCACCTATCTGTCCCCTCTGGACCATCAGCCCACATCACATGGTCTCCACAAAGAGGCTCCACCCATCCAAATTTGTCTTAAAAGATGCAGTCTCAGCTTCCACAGCTAACTGGATTGGGGCAGAACCTCTAAAACAAGCCAAGGGGCGCCTGGGTGGCTTAGTCGGTTAAGCATCCGACTTTAGCTTAGGTCATGATCTCGCGGTTCGTGGGTTCAAGCCCTGCGTCGGGCTCTGTGCTGACTGCCAGCTCAGAGACTGGAGCCTGTTTCAGAGTCTGTGTCTCCCTCTCTCTCTGACCCTCCCCTGCTTACACTGTCTCTCTTTCTCCTAGAAATAAATAAAAAATATTAAAAAAAAATAAAAAAAAAAATAAAACAAAGCAAGCCGAATCTCATTTTCCCCTGATGTCTCTGTGTATGGCTAGACTGAGTGAAATGTAAACAGCCAGGAGCCACGGGGCAGGCGTGTTGTGTGGGGTGTGCCAGCAGTGCCCATCACAGGGAGATGGAACAAAACAGACAGCAGGGAAACAGACACCAGAGGCAGTCTCCATGGCTTTCCAACTCCTGGTTCTCAGCCTACGGACTGCCCTACATCAGTGAACCCATAGTTGTTCATAGGGATCACTGGTTGCTTCTCATACCACGGATGGCAGGGAGGTGCATGTGACAGGCCCCGCGAAGCACAGTGATTGGTTCAGCGCTGGGCATACGATTCAAGGGGCTGAATCAGCAAATCTTGGGACCTGTATAGGAGCTACAGGAAACAGTGTTGTACTCGCCACTCTCACTTTCTCCGTTGCCTGGTAGTTCTGAGAGGCTGAAGGCCCAGAGATGCAGCGGCCATTCTGCCACCACGTGGAGCCCAAGCAGAAAGAGCTAGAAATGAGGAGATCAAACTCTGACGACCTGTTTGAGCCTCAAGACCCAGCCAGGCTTGAGGGTTTCTCTACTGCAGGACTTCTCAGTTACTGGGCCAAATGGCTCCTCCTTTTGTCTTTAAGTAGTTTCAAATGGCTTTCCACCACTTGCCACTAAATCAATCAATCAATCAATCAATCTTCGGGCGCCTGAGTGGCTCAGTTGGTTAAGCGTCCAATTTCAGCTCAGGTCATGATCTTATGGTTCATGGGTTCAAACCCTGCAATGAGCTTTGTGCTGACAACTCAGAGCCTGGAGCCTGCTTCAGATTCTGTGTCTCCCTCTCTCCCCCTCCCCTGCTCATTCTCTCTCTCTCTCTCTCTCTCTCAAAAATAAATAAAACATAAAATGAAAATTAAATTTAAAAAAAAATCAGTCAATCTAGATAAAACCTCCCTAACAAAAAAACAGTATTTTGCACTGAAGCTAGCTCAAGTGAGTCTCTCTCACACTTAAAAGAATAAATAAATCACCAAAATGACTTATCCAATCTACAATGGTACAGTTTGAGGCATACTTTCTCAAATTACCCAACACCACAGAGAAAAGCCCATGAAATTTCCCAATCCCTTTCCGGTCCATCAGAGTTGATGAGAAGTCCCTCCCTGACCCTGGTCCACAGCACAAAGCAGTCCAGCCCTGGGCCTCCTGGGATCGAGTCCTTCCTAGCACCACATTGAGCTGCCATAAGCATCCCTAGCATCACATCACCAGCAGGGCGAGGATCTGAGGATAGATCTAGAGACACTAACGCTCCTAAAAGCTCCTAAAAGCTGAACAAACAACAAAAACCAAGGAGCTCCTCCCACCACCAGTGCCAGGCAAGTCTGAGGTTGACCCAGTGTGAATGAGCAGTCCCCGGGCCAAGCGGGGAACCCAGGCTGGTATGAATCAGGGACTATTTAGGAGTCTAGAAGATTTGTTCAACCTAGGTTGCAGCAAACCCACATAAACCAAAAACGGGCGGCTTCGCCGAGAATGCAAAACTGGCCTGCACCTAAGACAGGCCCTTGAAGGGCAAAGGGATGAATGGGCTCAGCTGGGAAAACGAAGAGATGAAATGGTTTACCAAACCAGCCACAAAGAATCTCAAGAATGCGAAAATCTCTAAGCCCTAATGAGTCTCAGAGCTCTCTCTAAAAAGAAAGCCGTGAGGGCACTCAGGGCAGCCCAGCTGGGGGAGTCCCTTGCAGGGCTTCCTGACAGTTTAGTTGTGTGGCTGGGACCACCCACAGGCCACAGTCAAGACAGGCTGTGCGGCCTCCTGAGGGACACTGACAAAGGAAAGCCAACCAAGGATTCCGAGGTAGCTTGGGGAAGCACAGCCTGCTGACCTGCCCAATCACACAACTGCTCTAGCCTCAGCTTGTTAAAACAGCGTCTGTGGATCCCAAGGCTGCGGTCACGGCCATTTGGCTCAAGGCACAGATTCAAGGCAGGTATGTTTACGAGCCAAGAACTGCCTAAGATACCAAAGCAAAGGGATGGATAAGTTACCCATTATTTGGAAAGGAAGTCGGGAATGAAACGGCTGCCTTAGAGTTCCTGGGCTTGCCCCATGGGTGGTGTGGGCTGGGTGGTGGGAAGAGCAAGGAGCCCTCCCAGCCGGAGGCCACCGGCATCCTAGCCTGACAACATATGCCCTGGCTCAGAGACTAACCAAGCCCTGCCTGACTCCGATGCACACACCTGACGATTCATGTTTGGAGATCCCTGTTCTCTTGTCTTTTTATTTTACAATAATAACCTAGATCGGTTTTCTTCTGAAAACAAATAATGTAAGCTCATTCTGCTTATAAGTAAAATGGTACTGAATCAAGTTAAATCTTTCTGTCAAGAAAGACACCACACAGAGCTCTGTTTTCCAGAGTTGCCCAGACCTGGTGCTAGTCCAGGTTCAGCCACTCGCTAACCAGCTAGGTGACTTTAAATGGAGCCTCCGTTTCCTCATCTGTAAAATGGGAATGAACACCATTCCTCAGATCTAGTATGAAGATTAACTGAGATGAGCCAAAAAAGCCACCGAGTACATACTAGGCACTTGATTATAATTAGCGCTCGATATCTTAATTAAGTTTCTATAATGATTGTACTTTTTTTAAACAAGCATGTACCTATTTTGTGATCTAAAAAACCAATAAAGATTTAGAGGAAAGAGAAAAGTATCAGATTCACTCAACCTCCACATAAGAACAGGATGGAGGGGGAATATGTTTTTAAAAAAACTATGTTTTGAGATCTGACCCCCTCCCCTCCCCATCAGGGCTTGCAAGCACAGGCCAGGAAGCTGCCAACTCTCCTAAATCGGAAGGCCAATGGCTCCATAAGAGTGGAATGTAAACGGCCATCAGGTTGCTGGCCAAAGGCCAGCTCCTTGGGGGTAGCCTGTAACTGTTTACTCACACTCCCCTGCAGATTCAGGGATAGTCCTATTTGCTTTTGCTCCCTGGGTCGGGGTGTACTATTATTCAACACATACTAATCCTGTGGGAGAGCTGCAGAGGTTCGATGCTGCAGCTCAGGCTGGGGGGGGGGGGGGTTGCTGCAGTAGCGCCCAAGGATCTGGCTTGCTTCTGCACATGTCTTCAGTGTGGGATTTCACCTTCCTGTAGCGAGCACGTACCACAGTTCAGCCACTGCAGCCGAATCCTGAAGTTCCCCACCCACCAATAAAACATGGTACCATTCTGGGCAAGAAGGAGTACAGGCAATAAAGTGACTGGCATCTTTCCAAGAGCAAACCAGAGCACTTCTGAGTTCTTTGCAAGGAAAAAAGCCCCAATAAATTCCTAATTTCAGAGCCCACGAAAGTTAGTTTTGTTCAGTCTAGTGACTGTGGTTCTTGTTTGTCACTCAGCAACCTGAACTACAGCAGGGCAAAGTCTAGCAGATGAGAAAACAAGGCATGGGGAGGTAACCTAGTTTCACCCCCATCAGACTAGCTTCCAGGTTAGTAGTTAACCCCTGGGCATCACTGTTCCCATCTGTGAAGCAGGATGTCTGCATCATCTTTCCCCAGATGTTCCCAAAGAACAGAGATCGTATACATTATTTTCCATAAGAATTTGCTCAAGGGTGGAATTACTTTTCTACAAGATTTTTTCATCTATCAAACACTAATCCAGCAATGCAAAGCAATGAGTCCTCCTACCAGTCAAAGGCACATGAACTAACCAAAGCCACGTGTGTCTGATTTTCCACTCAATGGTTCTGATGATCCTTGTACACAAAGGTGGTCCACGGAATGTTGGGATTACAGTATCAAACCCTAAGAGGTCTGTCTCTTCCAGGCGCTGGACCCCGCTGAATCAGCACAACCTTTCCCAAGAAGGGGCAGGGCAGACAAAGCAGACACGTTAAGTGAGAACTACTACAGTTGTATGATTCACAAAGAATCACTCTCTGATTCTAAGCCGGCCTCCCAGTTAGAGTCTTCAATGAGCTTTTCAAGAATTTAGTAACCCTGTTGTTTTCATTGTTTTTACTGTTGTAGTTGCCTATTCTTCATGGCCAGTGATAGTGGTTTTCTACGGATGACTGATGGATTGATCGTATTCTCTAGTTATCTTATGAAGCACAGGAATACAAAAATGCAAAGATGTAAAGAAAAAATAGTCAGAAAATAAATCTGACAAAAATCACAATGGTAAAGAAAAGAGGAAAGGAGAGGAGAGGAGAGGAACAGAGAAGGGGAAGGGGGAGGGGAAGAGAGGGGAAGGGAGGAGAGGGGAGGGGAGAGGAGGGGGGAGGGGAGGGGAGGGGAGGGGAGGGAAGGGATCATGATGGTAATGTAAGAAAGCCAAAGGGCTTAGAGGCTGGTCTGGTGGAGGGCTATAGTCATAAATAGGATATGGCCATTTTATAAAGATTATAATTTGTGTGTACCCTGCTGTGGGAACACAAGAAATGACTAATTTTATTTTTTTTTAATATTTTTATTTATTTCTAGGAGAGAGAGAGAGAGAGACAGTGTGAGCAGGGGAGGGTCAGAGAGAGTGTGTGATTCATTTTCTGAAATAGGCTCCAGGCTCTGAGCTGGCAGTCAGCACAGAGCCTGACGCGGGGCTCGAACCCACGAACCGCGAGATCATGACCTAAGTGAAAGTCGGATGCTTAACCCACTAAGCCACCCAGGCGCCCCTGAAATGACTAATTTTAAATGGAGGATTTGAAGAGGACTTCTACACAGGAGAGGCCATGTGAAATGGTTCCTGAACTACAAGATAAAATGAGTGGCTAAGCAGAAGGAAGAGCAAGGGCCAATGTATGGGGGTGTGAAGGAGAGCAGCACTGTCAGCGGCAAGGGCTTCCGTACGGTTGATGTGAAAATGAAGCCAACACCCAACACCGGCAGCCCCCTGGGCACAATGTACTTTGTGTAGGCTCTTTTTAGGGCAAGATTCAAACTATTATAGATAAAGGGGAGTTCAAGTTCATACAGTTTCATCAAGACAATAAACAGGTTACGTCTTAAGGACCATATGACTGCCTGGAGCACCATATTGAAAAGGATTCTAATGCCCAGTCTGGGCTCAGTGGGAAAAAAAATCACTGATGTCGGCCATGGAGAGACAAAAGCGTAGCATGGGTGCCACCTGTTTGTCGACCCTGATTCGAGATCAATGCTCAGTTTACAGATGAGAAAACTGAGGCCCAAAGTCAGAGCTGATGAAGAGCAGAGTCAGAATAAGAACCAGGTGTGCAGACCCCATGCTCTTCCCATTCTGTGCGCTAGGATCCCCTTTCACCTGAGTCAGAAGCTTTTAAGGCTGCAGATTCATTATAAAGAAAAGCAAATTGTCTCTAAGTCTTGGGTCAATTCATTAAGAGGCTTAAATTTATGGTCCAA
Organism: Hyaena hyaena; assembly: GCF_003009895.1. Classification (NCBI taxonomy): domain Eukaryota; kingdom Metazoa; phylum Chordata; class Mammalia; order Carnivora; family Hyaenidae; genus Hyaena; species Hyaena hyaena. The sequence goes on along the minus strand of NW_024080845.1, from coordinate 1,224,247 downwards.
AACAATTAAGCTTTGTGGAATAAGGGTGCTGGTGAGATCACCAGTGAGAAATGGATGGTCTCATTTGCAAGGGCATCCTTGTAGAAAGTTAATCCCAATAAAAATCGTTCCCATGTTGCCGCCCCCGGACGTATGTTGTGCTAGACCAGACTTCACACGTGGTCAGCTCATCTGCCTAGTGAATGGAGTGGTCTCCTCTAGCTGGAGCTGTGATGAGAAGCACCCCTCTGACTATCCAATGAGAAATTCTTGACGCTTCCACTTTCCTCCTAACAGAATCTTCCAATCTGGAGTAACACTCAAAATGACTGAGGCTGCTGGTTTGTCAGAAGCCCAAGCCCCATAACCACGATCTTTTTTTAGTTTTTAATTGGGGAGAGTCACCGTGGCTGAGCTACATTTTCCTCTCCTTCAACACGGACCCTGAAAGGCAAGCAAACCCCCTATTCTGCACACATTCATTCTTTCTTTCAACTCTTCCTCCTAGAAAGGGAGGTGGGGGAGCCTGTTGCTTTCACTAAGCTGCCATTTTGCACCCTCTTTAGATGGAAACCCAACAAGTCCACAAGACTGAGGATCACAGGCTACCTGGTATTTTGCCACGGAAATTATGCCAGTTAAATTTGAAGTCAGATTTTATTTTATATCCAAGTCTAACTAACACCTTTTAATTATATAGACAGCTTTTAAAAATCCTCAAGCATGCTACAATTTACACGTTGGGTTTTTTGTTTGTTTTGTTTTGCTTTTTCCTGTTTGATCTGCCTGTGAGGGTGAAGAGGTAAACTCTCTTGGGCTCTCTTGGGTAGGGGGATCTCACTTTGAGGGGGTGGGAATCTCACTGGGGCGGGGGGTGGTAGAGGTAATCTTACTTGGGTAGGGAAAGAGGTAATAACCTAAGTTACAAGCCATATAAATACCGCAGCCAAGGGCGCCTAAGTGGCTCAGTCGGTTCAGCATCTGGCTTTGGCTCAGATCATGGTCTCATGGTCCGTGGGTTCGAGCCCTGTGTTGGGCTCTGTGCTGACAGCTCAGAGCCTAGAGCCTCCTTCAGATTCTGTTTCTCCCTTTCTCTCTGCCCCTCCCTCGCTTGTGTGCTCGCTCACTCTAAAATAAATAAACTTAAAAATAAATTTTGAAAAATACTACAGCCAGTGACACCACAGTTTCATAAAATGAAGGGGATTTCTAAAGAACAAATAGCAACCTAGTATAGCAGTGTGAGAAGCCTGCCCAGCATCCATTCTTCCATCCTCTTCAATGTCCCAGACCAGGAAAGGGAAAAGGAAGGCAGGCCATGTGATTTAGGTTAAGCCAATCCCAACAGTCACACACTCTGACCAGTGATTGGTTAAGAGGGTAGGTGGCACAGGCTGGGCCAATCACAGTAAACCTCAGGGTCTGCGTGCTCCCTTAGAGAGGTGTGGATGTGGGTACAGCTGTGTGGCAAAGATCTACACCAGCCTGTCCAGGAGCAGAGATAACAGAAAATCTGAGAGAAACAGAGCCAGGGTTCTGACACCCTCAAAACCTCTAGGTCAAAAGGAACCCGGCAGCTTGCCCTACCCCTGGACTTTTTAGCTGCAGGAGCCAATGAGCTCCCTGTTTGGAGGAATCAGGATAAGTTGGGTTTCCTAGGACGTGGCAGCATACACAGCCTAACTGATACATTTACTTTCAGAGTCTGTCTCTTCTGTGTCCTGGCTATGCAACAAGTCACCAAACCTCTCAGTGCCTCAGTCTCTCCCCAACTGTAACATAGAAATAATACCTACTTCATTGGGCCATTCGAATTAAGTGAAATACTTGATGTAAAGCACCAACTTAGCACAATCCGTGGTACATGACAGATGTTAGCTCACCTACCCATCCTTGAGTGATGGTTTGTGAGAGACTATGACTTCAAGAAGCACCCACCACTCTACTAGTTAGCCAGTATTAGGACTACCGAGCTTTTTCCGGCAAGTAAACTGGTTACAGAATTTGATGACAGCAAGAATGAAAACTTTTGTGGTAGAGGACATAGAAAGAAGTGACCAAAGCCACAGCTGCTTTTACCAACCAGCTTAAAGAACTGTCTTTAAGAAAACATTTCTTAGGGCCCCTGGGTGGCTCAGTCAGTTAAGCGGCCGACTCTTAATTTCAGCTCAGGTCATGATCTCATAGTTTGTGAGTTCGAGCCCCATGTCAGGCTCTGTGCTAACAGTGTGGAGCCTGCTTGGGATTCTCTCTCCCTTTCTCTGCCCCTCCCCTGCTCACTCTGTCTTTCTTTCTCAAAAACAGTCTGCCAAATAAATAAATAAATAAATAAATAAAACACTTGTATATATTGTGAAATGATCACCACAGTAAGTCTAGTTAACATCTGTTACCATACATAGTGACAAATTTTCTGGTGATAACTTTTAAGATCTAATCTCTTAGCAACTTTCAAATATGCAATATGGTATTAACTATAGCCACCATCCTATACATTATATCCCCATAACTACTTGTTTTATACCTGGAATTTTGTACCTTTTGATCCTCTTCACCCATTTCACCCACCTCCTACCTTTGGACTTTTTTTTTTTTTTAAGATTTCACATATACATGAGATGAGACAGTATTTGACTCTCATTTATCATAATGCCCTAAGGTCCATCTGTTTTCTCATAAATAACAAAATCTCCCTCTTGTTTACATTTATGGCTGAATTATATATATAATTCACTTATACATACACACATACACATATCTCACATTTTCTTTATCCATTCATCCATCAATAGATACTTGTTTCCATATCTTGGCTATTATAAACAATGTAGCAATGAACATGGAGGTGCAGATTATCTTTTTGAGTTAGTGTTTTCTTTTTCTTTGGATAAATACCCAGAAGTGAAATTGCTAGATTATATGGTAGTTCTATTTTTACCTTTTTTAGGAACCTCCATACTGTTTTCCATAGTAGTTGTACCAATTTACAGTCTTACCTAACAGTGCACAATGGTTTACTCTCCTCCACATCCTTACCAACACTTGTTATTTCTTATCTTTTTGATGAGAGCCATTGTAATGGACACAGGGTGATATCTCACAGTGGTCTTGATTTGCATTTCCGATTAGTGATGTTTGAACATACCTGTTGGCCATCTGTAGGTCTTCTCCGAAAAAACGTCTTATATATTGTCTGCCTATATTCTCTATCTTATATATTCTCTGCTTATATATTATCTCTCTATATATATTTTTAACCGTATTGTTTGGACTTCTGCTATTGAGTTGTAGGAATTATTTATTCTATATTTTGGATATTAACCTCTTACCAGAACATGACTTGCAAATATCTTCTCCCATTCAGTAGGCCGCTTTTCCATTTTGTTGATGATTTCCTTTGCTGTGCAGAAGCTTTTTACTTTAACGAAGTTTCTATTTTTGTTTTGTTGCCTTCCAACTATACACTTTTTAATGTGTCATTTGTTGTCAGTTGTCAGTTAAACCCCAATAGAGTAATTTTTTTAAATAATTCTTTTATTTTTATGTAATCTCTATACCCAACATAAGGCTCAAACTCACAACCCCAAGATCAAGAGTCACATGCGCTACCAACCGAGCCAGCCAGGTGTCCCCCAACAAAGTAATATTTTATTTTTTTAAATGTCTATTTGTTTTTGAGAGAGAGAGCCTGCATGTGAGCAGGGGAGGGGCAGAAAGAGAGGGAGACAGAGGACCCAACTCGGGCTTTGTGCTGTCAGCACAGCATCCTAATGGAGGGTTCAAACCCACGAAACGTGATATCATAACTGAGTCGAAGTTGGATGCCTAACTGACTGAGCCACCCAGGCATCCCTAGAGTAATTTTTTAAAAATTAAATGCTTCTGAGCTCATATGTTCAGGTGCCTGGGAAACTAAACAGGAACCACCATATGGTGGTTCAGACTTGACTTTGGTCATAATGCAAAGGTGTTCTTTGAACGCAACTCCCTTAACACTCAATCCACTGCTGAACCACCTGAACTATTACCCACTTTTAAGGACAATGCAAATATTTCAGCAGTCCCTTGAGGTATTTCCTTGAGAAATATCTTCTTCACTTAGACAAAAAGCCATTGACTGGAAGCTCCCAGAGGCAGATGTCTGAAGCTCTCTCTGACTTTGAGAAACCCAAGCCTGCCATGTTCACAAGCAACGGGAGGGGCATTACATTCTAAGGTTATTAGCTCAGGAGTTTCAACACAGACTTGGGGAGTGGGAGGGAGAACTGCAAAGTGTGAATGTCTTTGTCTTAATATCATCCTGACGTCTTGAGGACGATCTGTCTTCTTTCTTACTAGTTGGGCTCAAGCTTGTCTTTAAAACAAACAAATAATAAAGGTAGGATACTCCCCCCCCCCCCGCCCCCGGGGCGCCTGGGTGGCTTAGTCGGTTAAGCGTCTGACTTTCGCTTGGGTCATGATCTCGCGGTTCATGGGTTCGGGCCCCGCGTCGGGCTCTGTGCTGACTGCCAGCTCAGAGCCTGGAGCCTGTTTCAGTCTGTGACTCCCTCTGTCTCTGACCCTCCCCTGCTCACGCTGTCTCTCTCTCTCTCTCTCCTAGAAATAAATAAAACATTTAAAAAAAAAAAAAGGATACTTTTCCCCCTTCCCTTGCTCAAGTTCACTAATGCACTGTACCAGCATTAAAATGATACACTTTTTGTAATACACTTTTTTGGAAATATTTCCAACAAATACACACAAAAATAGAGGGCAAAAAGAACAGTACAATATAAGCACCAGGCAACTGAAGAAATAAAATGTTACAAAGAGTTGAAAGCCCAAGCATACCTGCTCATGGCCACACATTCCCCGACTCCCTACAGGCAATCACTATCCAGAGGTTGGTGACAGTCATTCCAGTGAACATATCTTCATTTCCATTACATATGTAAAACTCTATAGAAACAGTATTATGGCATATGTACCTTTCTGCAATTTGCTTTTTCTGCTCAGCATTGTTTGCAGAACTGACCCAGGGTGATATACTTGGTAATGTCACTGTTGCCTGTGTCTGGATCCTCTTTCTTGGCCCACCTCTAATTTCAGCCACAGTTAGGGTGGGCACAAATCATTCTCTGGGGTCCACCTACCAACCCAAGCACTCACCTTTTCCTTTCCCTTTTTGCACCAGCAGAGCCAGCATGCACGGATGATCAGCTTGGAAGTCTGAAGAATGAATGCCTCTGTCATTGGGGAAGAGCAAGTGGATGGCCCGCTTCCTGTCCTTCTCAGCCCACTTCCTGTCCTTCTCCAGGAGGGCAGTTCTAGAGGCATTGTGTACACTTCTTAGGAGGTCCCAGCAGAATGGAGCCCCTGCTGCCCAAAGCAGTGCCCTGGATAACTCACCCTACTCTCCTTCCCTGTCTCACTCACTGTTTCTCTTTCCTGCTTCCTGGGATCACCTCCCCTGAAAAAGGAATCTCCACGTGGTGCAGGTCTTGTGTCCAGCCCACTCTCAGCAGAACTCAAACTAAGCAATTCTAGTTTACTTATTATTGCTCTGTATTCCGTTTTTATTGGCGTAATTTATTTTAAAAGAATATGCCCCTTGGGGCGTCTGGGTGGCTCAGTTGATTAAGCGTCAGACTCTTGACATCAACTGGTGGCACAGAGCCTGCTTGAGATTCTGTCTCTTGTCTCTGTCCCTCCTCCACTCATTCATTCTCTCTAAATATTTAAATAAGTAAACAAACTTAAAAAGTTTTTAAGAAAATCAAAAGAAGAACCTCAATCCTTGATGACAGAGCCACTGGATCCCACAAATCCATAACCCACGCTGGGCTTGCTGACATGAGCCAATCAATTTCCTCGTACGTGAGCCAGTTTGGGGTTCAATTCCTGCAGTCGAAAGGATTCTGACTGCCCCACCGGCCCCTTGTCTATTTCATTCTGATTTGATCCATACACAGTATCTTAGGGGTCATGGTGCCATTTGTCCCAAACCTCAGATCCCTTCTGAATGTCCTGATGCCAATCAGCATGATCTAACCAAATCCCAAACCCGAAACCCCCCTTCACCTCACTCACTACCAGCCTAGAGCAGTAAACACCTGAGCCTTTCAATCAGAGAAGTGTGGGATTACCTGTTAGCGCCACCTAAACACATCCCATGTGGCAAGTACTTTACAAAATTTAGCTCATTAAATCTTCACACCCACTCTTTCAGGTAGAAACTATGATTATCCCCAGTTTACAGGTGAGACCACTGAGGACCAAGGCTCCAGAAAAATCATGTACTTCAATCCTAGGTCACACAGTAAGTCACAGATTTAACCCCAGAGCTGCTTGGCCCCCAAGCCCTCCTTTTTAAGAAATTTTTCTTTTTTCTTTTATTTTTTAAAATGTTTACTTATTTATTTTGAGAGAGAGCGCACACCTGCATGCACAAGCAGGGGAGAAATAGACAGAGAGGAGAAAGAGAATCCCAAGCAGGCTCCACACAATAAGCATAGATCCCACGTGGAGCTCAGTCTCATGAACCATGAGATCATGGAGTGAGCTGAAACCAAGAGTCAGTGGCTTACCCAACTGAGCAACCCAGGTGCCCCCCAAGTCCTCATTCTCAACCACAACTCCCCTCCTCCGAGAAACCCAAGAGAAGGAGGTCTTGCCCTCAGCTGGCAGATGGATAGGAAAATCAGTCTCAGCCTCAATCCCACTATCTTAAAAAATACCACTCATTCCTGGACACTAGCTGGCGGCGTTTCAAAAGTCCAGTCTTGGGGTACATCTTGCTTGCAGAAACTACAAGACACGCTAATCTGAGGGGGTGGGAGGGTATAGTGTCGTAAGGAGCATATCAGGCCATCTCGTTTTTATCTATTTACAATGGACATGGACTCCAAAAGAGCTCAAAACTCAAATTAGGCTTTAGGGAACTAAGGTTAGTGAAGATGATCATCCTCTTACACCGTAAGAACAACAATGCACAACTTTAATGTATTTTATTTCTCTAGAATCATTCTGGACTGAAATGGGTTTATTCATTTAAAAATTTTCAGGGGCGCCTGGGTGGCTTAGTCGGTTAAGCGTCCGACTTTCGCTTAGGTCTTGATCTCACGGTTCGTGGGTTTGAGGCCCGCATCGGGCTCTGTGCTGACTGCCAGCTCAGAGCCTGGAGCCTGTTTCAGTCTGTGACTCCCTCTCTCTCTGGCCCTCCCCTGCTAACGCTGTCTCTCTCTCTCCTAGAAATAAATAAAAATATTTTTAAAAAATTTTTTTTCAAATTATGGGGTGCCTGGGTGGCTCAGTTGGTTAAGCACGTGACTCTTGATTTCGACTTGGGTCAGGATATCACAGTTTGTGAGACTAAGCCCCACATCGGGCTCTGTACTTATAGCACAGAGCCTGTTTGGGATTCTCTCTCCCTCTGCCTCTCTCTCTCTCTCTCTCTCTCTCTCTCTCTCTCAATAAACAAACTTTTTAAAGAAATTCCAAGTGAAATTAAATTTTCTAAACAACTTTTAATTGTAAAAGATTCCTATACACATGACAGAACTTAGTTCTGTGATTTTCTTACTGAAACCTTTATGACCTGTCCTGCTCTTCATTTACATTAACCTACTCCTATGACTCCCATTAGACCATGAGCTTCCCAAGACAGGTGACCAAGCCCCAGCCCCCTCTGTTCTAGCCACTAGGATCCTGGTACAGATCCTGGCACTTGATGAAGGCTCTACAGGTATTTATCAAACAAAGCATCTGTACATTATTACTCTGCACTATCGGTGACACTCTCTCAGTCCCTTTTGTATTATTAAGACAACATTATTCTCTTTCCAATTCTTTCTCAGTCCTTCTGGGTGGGTCAGGGAGAAAGGCTCAGTGTGGTCCTAGGTTACTCTGAACACCTATCTCTGGCTAGTTATCTTTTTTTTTTTTAATTTTTTATGTTTATTTATTTTTGAGAGAGGCAAAGTGCGAGTGGAGGAGGGGCAGAGAGAGAGAGAGAGAGAGAGAGAGAGAGAGAGAAACCAAAGTAGGCTCCAGGCTCTAAGACATTACCACAGAGCCCAACGTGGGGCTTGAACTCATGAACCGCGAGATCATAACCTGAGCCAAAGTTGGACATTTAGCCGACTGAGCCACTCAGGCACCCCTAATTTTCCTTTTTAACCAAAAGAGTCAGCCTCCTGCTAACAACAGGCAATAGCGCTAGCAAGAATTTCATAACACTGTTTTGGGTTTATTTACAGTTACCTTGATTTACCTAGTGACACTGCTTTTTTTGTTACAACAGTGACACAAGTCTCCTTTTCAAATGCATTTGTTTTTAAAATGAGTCAACTACAGGGGGGAAATGTTAAAAAAAAAAAAAGAGACAGCCATGGCACATGGCAAAAATAATATAAGTGGTTCCTTTACAAAGGACTAAAGTTTGGGAAACTCAGGCCTAGTTCAGTTCTTCCCTTTTACAGATGGGGAAACAAGCTGAGAGATGGAGGCAGGGCCTCCCCAAGGCCCCAGTGATGGTGGAAACAGGCCTGGGTCTGCCTGGGACCCACAGTCGTGCCAAATCCAGCTTGCTCTGGGCCTTTCCCAGGACCAGAAACTGGTCTCTGAAAGCAGAGCAGTGAACACCTGCTGATCTTATTGATAACGCCTGATGGTCAGCTGTAATAGCTGGTAAAACAAAAGCCATTGTGCAAGTGTTTAAATTTTTGCCCTGTCACATGGAAACAGTGCCCAGGCTGACTAATTTCTTCCCGTCATTAAAACGCAAAGATCCGCTTAGTCATCACTCAAGTAAAACCCCCACAAATTCTACCTCTGGGGAAAGGTGCTGGGTGTTCCCTGCCCCTAAAAGAGACAACCTAAAAATGACACTCCCTTAAAAGGCTGCAGTATTAGAAACCTGGCCCAGCCAGGGAAACAGCAGGCAGCTTGTATTCAAGGAGCAACTGAAGAGAACAGCTAGTTACAGAAGACACAGATGCCTTCAGCCAGGCAGAGCTAAGCCTAGTGTACCCCTGAAAAGAACTGGGAATGATGTCCCCCCTCCACAACCTGTCACATCCTTCTAGACTTAGGAGCCACAGAATTTGCTGGTGCCCATCTCCTCCAGTCACCCCAGTCCAATAACCCCAGTGCTGTTTGTCTAGGGTGTGACCCAGGATCTCAGTTTCCAAGCGCTACTGTAAAAATATTGTCACTAGCTCCATGACATGAGTTTGGGCAGTGATGGGTTTAAGACCGCACCCAGGGCAGCAAAAATCTTGGCAGGAAGCCCCACCATGATCCCAGGTATCAAAGGGCCAGGACTAGAAGGGAGAGGAAACAGTGCCCAGGGCCAGGGCAGAGCCAAGCCTGGCTCGAGGAGGGCAGCTGGCACACCCCCTTCATTCCAGATTGGAAGCACAAATTGAGGCAGAGAGCGCAGTCTCACCTCCAGCACGGCTGCTGTTCTCTCTTCATCCTCCTGAGCCCTGAAAAGGGTTAAGTGGGAGGCGTGGGGCTTCACAGTAATTATGCGCTGCAAGCATCACAAAAGCAGCAGCTGTCATTTACTGATCACTGCCTATGACCAGGAGCAGTGCTAAGGGCTTGAGATGCACATTCTCTTTATAAGGCAGAGCAGTTTATCATCACTTTCTGCATCTAGAAGACAGGCTCCTAAAGGCAAAACACTCCCCTGAGTCGGCCAGCTCTCAAGGGGCAGAGCCAAGACTCAGACCTTCTATCTTATATCACCTGGATGGTAGAACAGCCTTCCACGAGAGGTAAACCAGGAAAGAAATGGGAGTGAAGGACATTCTAAGAGACAAAAAGGGTTAAAGAAAAGAGGGGCAAAAAAGCTAGTTAAAACAACAGATCCGCTAGCCAAAGGGAAAGTGGGGGAAGAGGTTGAGAATAGGTAGCACCTGTTCTCTATCCTTAAACTAAGGAAGCTTGGGGGCGCCTGGGTGGCTTAGTCGGTTAAGCGTCCGACTTTCGCTTAGGTCATGATCTCATGGTTCGTGGGTTTGTGCCCCTCATCGGGCTCTGTGCTGACTGTCAGCTCAGAGCCTGGAGCCTATTTCAGAGTCTGTGTCTCCCTCTCTCTCTGACCCTCCCCTGCTCAAGCTGTCTCACTCTCTCTCCTAGAAATAAATAAAAAAATATATTAAAAAAAAAAAAACAAAAAAACAAAACTAAGGAAGCTTGGCGGCAAGACCAGGAAGTGCCTCCGATCCATGGTTCCTGCCCATCAACTACTCAAAAACCCAAGTCACCTCTTTGAAAAGGAAGCTTATTGGTAAGAGGTACCTTTGACCAATTTCTGGGAGTATTCCCACCCCTCTCCCCTCCTGAGATAATTAGGTCACTTCTTCCTCCAAACTAAGGGGACCAACCCAGGTCAAGCAAGGAGGAGAGAGAAGGGGGAGGAGGAAGAAAAGACCACCATGCATGGGACACTTATTATCTGCCACATGCTTTATAAAGACTGTATCGTTTAATCTTCAACAACAGCTGGAGCACTATTGACAGCCTGACACACTGAACCTCAGAGAGGTCAACTTACTTGCCTCGAGTCTCCCAGCCAGCAAGTGTCAGGGTCTAACTGACCCGTCCTCATAAGCACACTGAGGAAGCGGTTTCATTCCAACTCCTTTGCCTTGAACAAGGCTAAGACAGGATGATTCCATGGACCTGGTGTCCGGAGGGCTGTTGAGAAAATACTTCAAAACACCAGCCATGCACATAATACTCAGACTTCTAAAAGTTCCCAGATGGGCAAGGGTGAACCAAGCTGCCCGACTACATTCTGATAGGCTCATATTTGAGACATTTAAATTGCTAATGGAGCTGAGCAACTAAAAAGTAAATGAATTTCCATGCTGGGCTAATGATGAGACAAGGGCATAATATTACCAAACATAATAACTATTATTAAGAGACCCTGGCAGTCCCAATAAAAGTTGGTCCTAAAAACTTTTAAGAGGCAGAAATTAGATGGAACACTCCCACTCTGTGGTTGACCAAAACATACTTCTAGACCAAGGGAGACTTGCAAACCATGGGCCTCAACCAAGACCTTCAATTTTAATGGGGGCACACCTCCGCGGTAACTCGAGGATGAATCTTGTTACAACCATCAGTATGACCAAAATGATTTCACAAAACGTTTCCGGTCCAGTCTCATTTTTCCTGAGAAAATGCAATCCCCTTTTCCCATTCTGATCAAAAGGCAGCTTTTATCCAAAACTCCCTAAAAGTAGAAAAACACTTGTTAAGGTTCTTCACAGAATGTAATATGGTGTTTTTCTTTGTATTTCTCTATGTTCTTGCAATTCTCTTGCAATAACCACAAATGCTATTTTTTAAGCTTATTTATTTATTTTGGGGGAAAGAAAGAGAAAGAGTGTGTGTATGGGAGGGTCAGAGAGAGAGGGAGAGAGAATTCTAAGCAGTCTCCTCACTGTCAGCACAGAGCCTAACACAGGGCCGGAAACCCACGAATCGTGAGATCATAACCTGAGCCAAAATCAAGAGTCAGACGCTTAACCGACTGAGCCACCCAGGCACCCCCAAATACAACATTTTAATATACAAAAAAATACTTAGAAGTGAATTCTTTTTTTTTTTAATGTTTTTTTATTTATTTCTAGGAGAGAGAGAGAGAGACAGCGTGAGCAGGGGAGGGTCAGAGAGAGAGAGAGTCACAGACTGAAACAGGCTCCAGGCTCTGAGCTGGCAGTCAGCACAGAGCCCGATGCCGGGCCCGAACCCACGAACCGTGAGATCATGACCTAAGCGAAAGTCGGACGCTTAACCGACTAAGCCACCCAGGCGCCCCCTTAGAAATGAATTCTGAAGACATGCTGGTGACTTTCCTTTGACAGTTAAAATTTCTCAGACAAGGGTTTGAGTCATAGTCTGCCACAAATTCAGTGGCTGATCTGGGGTATGCCTCAGTTTCCACATATGTATAATGGGGATCACAACAATAACTACATCCCAGGGTTGCAGTGAGGCTTCGTTTAGCTATTAGTGAAAAGCATTGATCAACGCTTTCAATACCAACTTCTGGTATTGGTAGGTGTTCAATATATCCACTATTATTAATGAAGCTAGATTACTATTATTAGAGTGACTCTCAGTGGCTTGCATTCATATTCATTTTCTAAACCTTGCATGACCACTTGGAAAAAGCCTTATTCTCTAACAGATGAAGCAAATCATAGATGATCAGAGAATGACTACAAAGTGCTGAATTCTTATGGTCAGCATCACTGTCCCCAAAACGAGGCATTCTACTGGGACTCTGGACCCAGAGGCCCACTGCACACAATTCCCGTTTCACTACTGGCCACAAAGGATCAGTATTTTGTGTTTTCTGAAAGCAGATATCTTGCAAACCAATAAATGTGTCAGATCTCTTCATTCAACCTATCTTTGCGAAAGGCTGTGTATTTACTCAATAACTTATTTATTATGTTCCTACCAGGTGCCAAGCTCAGCACCACGGAGGTGAACACGGGGTTCAACACCTGCCCCTGAACCAGCTGGCATGGTCCAGTGGGAGAGCAAAACAGGCAAGTCAGGAGATCTCTGGAGCTCAGGAAGCTATGAAATGGGATGGCATGGGGTGGGCGGGGAGACGCGGGCATCCAGAAGAGGGTCTCACGCCCTCCCCCACCTCAGGTGTGACTTTCCATGGGTGTCAAACAAGAGTGCCAAGAAAAAGGGACAGGAGAGGTAATTATGGTAAGGGATGCATTGCCCGACAGGAAGCGTAATGTGACACCTGGATCATTTCCTGTAAAGGACTCCCGGACAGGAGAAGCATTCCCCAGGTGCCAGCTTGCCTCCTTTAGTGCAGATAAGGAATGTGACACGCCACTGCCCGGGTGCTTGCAAGCCAAGATTCCTAAGGCTCCCCCTCTCAGAACTGACTGGGTGCTGCCCCTGGATGGCTGGAAGCACAGAGAGGGCCCCCCAGCCCACCAGCAGGGCACCCTTGGCCTTCCAGCCTCTGCCTCTTCTGACAAGGAATCTTATAAACGCAACCCAGAACTCTGCTCGGTTAACAGAACCACCTAGTCACAAAGGCCTTTTTGGGACTGAGCCCAAAGACCTCAGCACCTTTGGTCCCCTGGAGGGTGGAGCCTGGTCCCCACCCCCCTCCCTGGCCCCCTGCCTCGGGCCGGCTTTACATCACCAAGGGAACAATCACTTCGTTCTTGAGAAGAAACCCCAGGCCCAGCCATGCTCCTAACAGACCGCAGAATGCTAAATAATTCTTGTTTCCCTGGAATATCTGATAAATCACTTCAGGGAGGTGCAGAGGAATCAGGGTGATTCACACAAGCAGTGCAGTACCAGCATGATAAGAACTTGATTATTTTCTTGGGGGCAGCAGGGGACATGCAGGAATCTGACTTTAGCCACCGAGAATCTTTTCAGACCCCAGCCTCCACGGGAGGCCTGCCTCTGCCTCGGGTCACAAGCAGCGGGAGGCCGAAAGTAACACCATTCTTGTTTGTAGAAGGAAAGCCAACTGCTGCTTGCCTTTTTTAACCTTAAAATCTGAATTTATGGGCCGCAGCAAATTTACATATCCCTGCCACAAATCCCCACCCATTTCCCTATAGCTCAGAAGCCAAAATTCCGCACTGTATTCTCGTTATATCGAAACGGAAATTCCAGAGAAGTTGTCTGGCATGGCAAAAGCGGACCAGCCTTATGAAAATACCCAGAAAGGTGACCCATTTAGTCAAAAGAGCTTTCAGATCTCCATGAGAAAAGGAATTCATGCCAGCATAAAGGGCCTTCAGAGAGCGAGAACAGGAGTGTTGTGTTAACGCCCAGACCTCGCAACGAACCAGGCCCTGCGCTTTCTGGGGAAGGCTGAGCGCGGAGCAGGCCGGCCAGACCAGCGTCCTTTCCTGGGAGTGCTGTAGAAGCCCTTGGGGACACAGGTTCAGCTCCGGAGCAGCGTGGCGGAGCTCTGCGACACAGCGAGGCTCCCTGAAGGTGAGCCGGAGCTGCTGGCCCGGTGTGGGAGCGGTTGGTGGCCTGTGCCGGGGCGGTCGGACCACTAAAGGTCAAGTGCTCAGCCACAGACGTGACCCAACACACTCTCCTGTGGTTAACGTTTAAAGATGGCAGAAGGAAAGGATGGAGGGTGAGGTCATTTAGGAGAGGGCACAATTGTGCCAATGGTGACTGTCACCAAGGACCTCCCAGCAGAGCTAGGTCTCCACAAACCGTTACCACTCCTCCCTGCAAGTGGTGTGCACCGTGAGCCCCACAGGAGTGCACCCAGGAGGGATTCCAGGGGCACCTCCTCCTCATCTCTGGTCCCGAGGCCTCACAAAGAAAGCCCTGCCCGGCCCCCACCGTCCAAACCTGCAGTGAAATCACTGCCCCAGGGAACCAAATAAAGGCAGGGAAAAACCCAGAGATACCCCAGAACGGAAAAGAAGACCCCAGCCCTAGAAGAAGCGTGGCCAATGGGCCAAAAAAAGTTGTTCTGTAGAAGAGAATTTCAATTTCACATTCATCAAGCTCAAGTAACATTTCAAGCAAAAAAAAAAAAAAAAAACAAAAAAACCAAAACGAAACAAACAAAAAGAGAACTGAACTAAAGCTGCATGAATTCTCTCACTACAGTGTATCCAGTTTAAGTGTGAAACCAAACTTTGAGATTAAAAAAAAAATACTTTGCAGTTTGATGCAGGCAAACATCATGCCTGGCATGGGAAGGGAGGCTGATTTGAGCCTCAGTTTTCTCATCTGTAAAATAGAAATAAATACAAAGCCACTCATTTTGCAGAGTTCATAATGAGGATTAGAAGCAATGAAAGTAAGGCATTCAGGACAATACTTAGCAGGACAGCAGGCATAGGAAAATGCTAGCTATTATGTGAGAGGATGCGTGTGCACACCTCAACACTCCGTACACAAATGTCTTCATCGGTGTGCATCCTTTTAAAGGCCAAGGCAGGAGGAACACAAGTGTCCTCCTTACCTAGCCATCTACACATGCCAGGTTCTGATGATGGGGGAAAGGAGGAAGTCAGAATAATTCAGACCTGTAATCAGTCCCGACTAAGTGAAAAACCAAACCGCTTTTGCTTATAGTACAAGAAAATCTCAACCAAGGACATTCTACTGCACAGAGACTGGTCAAAAGGGAATCAGGGAAGGGAAACATTACGTTTGGTAACCAAACGATGGGTGTAAGTAAAATTCCATCAATTTTTTTTTTTTAATAACTGAACAGTTTGCAGAAGAGTTATGACAACTATCTACAACTTATCAAATGAACGTATTTAAGGCAACTGCTGTCAAGCTCTTGGAAGAAAGGTAGCAACTGCATGTACAACACAGCATGTTTTGGGATGAAAAGAATCGTGACACTAAGTGGACAGAATGAAAATACCCGACAGTTCCATCCTTTATACCATGTATAACTACTCAAAGTACTGCTTTATCACTTTAGTATGAAGAGAATCATTTGGTTTTCTAATCATCTTTCCCCAAAACTCTCTCCCTAGAACATGAACTCAATTTCCCAAGAAAGGTGAGCAAGGCGCTTAAAAACTACAAGGCCACTTTCCAAGCCCCAGAAGGGGAACGTGCTATTGTTTTTTATACAGTAACCCGAGCCAATCTGGTGATTATTGAACATGTTTAATGGATAACTAGATTTACAATAGTAATGAAGGATGGCTTCTAGTAGAATGTCATGAAAGGCAATTTTAATCATTATATAAGAGCAGGAAATAGCAGGCATTTAGACTGAAATGGCTCATTCCATTGGGTTTATTCATTTGGTTCAACTTGATGGGGGAAGGGGATAGAATTATGGATCCACCTCCTTAACTGAGGATAACTAAAGATCAAAACTAAATGCAAAAAAACCACCAATATGGGATGGGGGTGGGGGGTGAAATGGAGAAATACAGGCCCTCAGGGGCCTCCAAATAGGGTACATGTACCACACGGAGTGCAAGATAATTCATTATTAGAGCACAGGAAAAACCAGATCTTGTATTTGGATTTGTCATCTAAAATGAAGCTAAGTTTTATGAATATTTAATATACAGGCTTTCCATAATATATGAACATAGCTTATAAATTTGCATATATGAGAAAGGGGCACATGAACATTTTTTACCGGCAGGAATGACTGGAGTAACAGTCAAGAGGGCCCCGGATCAGATGATCCATTGCAGCTGGGTTCACCTAGCCCACACCAAGCACCCTCAAGGAAGTTGCCTGGCTGGCAGCCTCTAGCCTCAGAAGGCCCTTTGTGAGACAGCTCTTGTCACCTGTATCACTCCTCTGACCTCATGTGACAAACTCTTCCCTGGCTGTGCCTCACTTGGCTAACTGCTCACCTGCCTAATTCTAGTCAGGCTGTGAGTCCCAACTTAAAGGCCCCTCCCTCCAGGAAGCCCTCCAGACTACCCACCCCAGCCTGAGGGAAGGCGCTCCTCTCCTCCTCCCCCCAAGGCCTGGCCTCTAGATCCTTACTACCTACTGCGTGGCCCACCACCACCACCAGCACCAACAGTGGCAACTGGGAGGGGGCCGGAAGTACAGAACTTCAGCCTTCCAGCCTTCACTCACACCGGACCTGCTGAATCAGACCTACATTTTTACCAAAGTCCCCAGGTGATTTGTGTGCGCACACTCCCTGGTTACTCCCTCCGCTGCACTGAGCAGTGTAGGACGCAAGCTGGGGCCTTGACTCTCCTTATCCCTGTGGTCCTCACACCGGGCCTGGCCCAGAGTTGGCCTTTCCTAGATTTACTGAACAAGGGAAGGAAGAAAGAAAGGATGTTAGGAGGCATCTTCATCAGAGGGTCCAAGCTGAGGGTAGGGAATATCTAACACACTAGATGATAGCAGTAGGACTGGCTGGAGCGTAGATGGAAAAAGAGACGAAGTCCTAGACTTTGGTTCAGAAGCATATTGATATTAATAATGATATGCCAGCACCATGCTGTAAACTCAACTTAGTCTCATATAACGCTCTCAGCAACTAAGATAGGAACTACTATTCTCCATTTTACAGGTGGGGAAACGGAAGCTCAGAAAGGTTACGGCAGTGGACCAGAGATGCAGAGCAGAGTGGAGCTTAAAATCTCGGCAACGTAGCTTCAGACGCATACCCTGAACCCCTCGGCTATATCTACTATAGCCTAGTATGTGCTGACCCAGAGGCCATTTATGGAGAAAGTAGATGACCTGAGTACCCCTGGCCATGAAGCCACTGCAGCCAAGGCCCAAAGGCTCTGAGCCTGAGCATCTGTTGCCAAAGGAACAAGGCAGCCATCCTCAACTACCCTGTGCACCCGCCTCACAGCACAAAGCCGGTGTCCGGGCAAGGAGGGGAGGGGTAGTGCCCAGGAGACGTAATGTGGGTCCACATCAAGCCCTCCCTTCAGCACAGCCTCTCCAAGAACGACGGCAGCTGCTGCCTGGCACGCTGGCTCCGCTGCTGCTGGAAGAGCTCCGCAGAGCCCGCTGCCATCTGGAAGTGATCTGGCCCAGAGATTCCTGAACGGGGTGGAAAGCTGGAATGACCAGCCGCCCCAAGCTCCAGTCCAGGTCTCGGAAACAAAGTTGGTATGAATGCACCCCAGAGGCAGCCATAACATAGCCAGGGTCCTCCCCTTCCAAGGAGGCCAGTCCACAGCCCCATTTAGCAAGCAGCAGCGACACTAGCCTACCAAGCTGGTTTCCCCAGTGCGGCCCCGATTTCAAATGTCCTTTCAGCTTGCAAACCCTCCAGCGTGACTTTTGAGAATACTATTGGCCAGGACTTTATTTATTGAGTAAACACTCACACAGCACTTACTATGTGCTGTTCCAAACATTTTTTTAAAATACTGACTTGTTTAATTTTTACAACAACCTTTTAAAGGAGGTAGTTATCATCCCCGTTTTAGTGATAAGGAAACTAAGGCACAGAAGTTTCTTAATTGCTACTTAGTGACAAGTGGGATTTGAACCAAGAATCCTTGCTTGATCCACATCTCATACTGTGTTACTTTGTTGCAAATGACCCAGAACTTGTTAATTGTGACAAAGCATGCGACTTTGCTACTTTTAAAGCATTCTCTACTACTTTGGCCTAAAAGACACACTTGGCATTTGCTAGGTGGTTTGGGAAAGAATAGTATTCAGGATTACTGGATTTGTATGTTGGGGGGGGGGGGGGGCGGGCAGGACAACAGGAAGGAAAAGGGGCTGAATGCCCTGGTGACCCACCACCCTGGAATCTCTGCCCAGTGACCCAAGGTCTTGGGAACACACACCTCGCCTGCTCTGGGGCACTGGCCTGGCACAGGCACCTTAAGTAAACCTTAGGGTCAGACCGCATCCTCTGAAAAGGAAAGAATTCCTTTTTCTAAAGGATCAAACCAAAACACACCACCCAAACTTCTAGGCAGCCTTGATTGTCATTCTTGGGCCGGAGGACCCCTTTTTCTCCAAATTGGCTGTGATGCCCAGTGTCAGAAAGGTTTTTGGAAAAACAAGTAAATAAAACTGCCAGCTCCTGGCAGGCAACTAGAATTATTTATGCTGAGGCCTCACTATGAACTGCCCAAGACAGAACAAGAAACCGAAGAAAGTCTTCAACTTTTGGATGCAGCCTAGTCTGGGCCCACCTTACAACAAATCACAAATGTGAATAAACAGCCAGAACTGTCTTTCTGCGAATTCTAGGCAGAAAGGCCAGTCCTCTGGCAGCTTCTGACGGTCTCATGTCTCAGAGCTGGGCGCCTGTATACTACTCATGATTCCCAACAATGTACACTGTTGGAAGTTATCCAAAGTATACAGAACCCTGTGTCCATTCAAAGATACCTTCCCAGATTATGGAGTAAAACACCATGCATTAAGTAGCAGGAAATACCAACCCCAACCCCACCCCACCCCCCCAAAAAAGCCCAGTGAACACAGGGCAGCCATTCCCTTAACAAGTTCATCTGATGCGAGATGCAAACTAATTCTGCTCACCTCCCGACAGGACTCATCTCACAGGACCCTCATCACAGTTCAGAGGATTCATCTTCCTCTCACCTAAAGCCTTGAGATCCCCTCTTTGCTCAAGACTTTGTTCAAAGCTCAAAGTGTGAGTGTCCAGCTGCTACCCCAACATCCCAGACTTGCAAAACCTGGTTTTGGGGGCTCTCTGGTTGGGGGAGAGGGGCTGTATGTCACTCATTTCTGACACTGAAAAGCAGGCCAGTTAAGAGTCAATTTCATGACTGGGCAGACCCGGCTTCCAGTCACCATTTACTAGCGGGGTGACCTCTGCAAGTTACTTCACTCCTGTTTCCTCATCGTTAAATGGAGATGATAATACAACAACCACAGAAATAACAGCAACCATTTTCTAAACACTTGGGCAGAACTAGGGCAAGCCCTTTACCCTCCCAGTGACTCGGTGAAGCAGAGCGTTATACAGACAAGGAAACCAAACCTTGAGGATTCGAGGCAGTGATCAATGGGGTGATGAACAGAACACACTGAACACCTGATATGTGCCACCAAATTGGAGCCAGGGTCCTTGTCAGCATAATGCGACACAGCCTAAGCAGCGAACACTTGAACTGAAGTCTGAGCTGGATGTGACTTTTTTCCGAAGGGCCGTTACCCAGAGCAGCCCCAGGAGCAGGGAGAAGAGGCCTCAGGCACCACCCCCACGGGACTTCTGGCATTTGGCAAGTCTCCCTCCAGTCTTCAGAGGCTGGAAAACCTGTTTACTGTGAGATCTTTCTGCAGAGCAACTAGGCAGCCAATGACAGGAATCATAAATGTGGTCACACTCTGACCCAGGAATGCCACTTGGGGGAATATAATCCAAGAAATAATTTAAAAATAAAATAAAACAATGTAGTCTGTGGTGGGAACAGGTCCACAGCAAGAAGCTGCCAACAGCTCACAAGTCCACAACCGAAGGGGAGGCTGATCCCGGAACGGCGGGACGCTGGAAGATGCTATGTCCTAGGTAGGTTCAGGAACGAAAATGGGATCGAAGTCTAGAATGAGACCCCCAAGTTCAGGGCAGCAATGGGACGCCACGCCGGAACCAGCACAGCCTCTGCGAATGGTAAATGAGGCAGTCCAGGATTTTCTGGTGCTGTGGTTTCGTTTGTTTGTTTGTTTTGTTTTGCGTTTTTAAAGAGATTTCATGTTTGGATACTCTTGGTTTACTTTAAGTTTCTTTATTCAGTTAATTAAATAAATACACATTTTTAAAACAAAGAAGTGATCCAAGTTGAGCTCAGCCAGGCCTTGAGACTCCCCAGTAGGAAAGCTAGTTTCTGAAAAGGGGAAGAATTCCAGGGTAATTCTGGGGTTCTCCTTCCACAGTTATAGAAGATGGGACCCCCCCCAAAAAAAAAGATGCAGCGTGTTACACAGCTCTGCGAAGAAGCCACCCTTGATGGGGTGGCGGACTGGGCGGTGACAGCTGCCTGGGCCCAGGAAGCAGGAAGCAGCCCTACCTGCCAGGGCAGGTGTGGGGGAAGGGCGGGGAGAAGACAGAGGAGACTCAGCCTAGAGGGAACCCCTTTTACTCTGGAGAAAGTTGCAGCTGCCACACCCACCACCCTTTCTTCCTATCACAGGAGTCACTATAAAGCCTGATTTTTTCTCGGGAAGAGACCCCAGACCCAGGCCTGAGTCAGCTCCTCCAGCAAGAGGCTCACCTGGCAGAACTCTCTCTCTCTCTCTCTCTCTCTCTCTCTCACACACACACACACACATAGGTGCACACACTTTCTCTGCACACCCACACTGTGTACACACTACTTGCTCTATACACATATGCTGTATACACACTCATACTCTGCACACATAAAAGCATGTGTGCATGGGCCACGCGCGCGAGCACACACACACACACACACACACACACACACACTACATACCCCTTCCCCCTACAGTCATAGCCCAGGCCCTCAGCAGCCTTGTGACTTTCCAGGAAGCTTTCAACTACCCCAGGTCCTAACGGGGACCTGACCCTCATTCTCCCTTCCCAGCGAGGAGAGAGGAACCTGACACCAACTCCCTCCCCCTTCTCAGGAAGACCCAGTGTGGGGAAGGCTAGGAGAGGAAGGCAAAGTCTCCTTTCATTGTACCCGCTTCCTTCAATTCTCTTCCTACTCCCAGGACCTCGGACAAGTCAATTAACCCTCTGGACCTCCCGCCCCTTGTCTGTAAAATAGGTCTAAGGACACCCCAACTCCCGGCTTGTGTAAGGACTGAGAACTTGGAAGACTGCTGGCACACAGCGCGCACAAGTTTGGGCTCTCCCTACAAAACAGTAGTTACTATACCACCACTGTCCCTAAATTCTCACTGCGGCGGCAGAGCTGGCTCACCCCGCGGCACCCGGCCAGAGCTGCGCGGGGAGCAAGGAGGGCACACCCCCGAGGCTCCCCTTCCCATCTCCCGGCCCACACCCAAGCCTGAGACTGCGGGGGAGGGTACCAGGTCGCCGTCCCCACCTGGGCGGAGAGGCCCCAGGCTCGGAGAACTGTCCCTCCCCAAGTCTCCCGGCAGGCGTCAGAGCCACCGCCCATTCGTCAGCCGCTGAGAGCACCAGCCTGGGCGCAGCGGGGCGAGCGCTTTGGGGAACATCTGACCAGGGCCCCACTTCCACGGACCGTGGACCAGAGGTTTCCAGCTCCCCCCAGGGGTACCGCGGGTGCGGAAAAATGCCACGGCCCCACCTCTCCCCGTGTAGCCCCAACCCAAGCCCAGGATCCACAGCCCCCCAAGGACGCATGGCGAGGCGCATGGCAGGGAGCCAACACACGAAGTCCTAGCCCAGGGAAAAGGTCCTGGGAAGGGGGCCTAGGTCTCCTGCGTCCCCACTCCCTGGGGGACAACGCCCCCTGCCTCAGCGCCCACACCCAGCCCGTGGCTGCTGGGCGCGGTGGGGGTGTGCGGCAGGGGGCCCTAGACTTCCCCTGGCGCACGCGCGGGGGCGGGAGGGTACTCCTCGGCGCCCGCCCGGGCCAGGGCACTCACCGATGGACACGAGCTTGATGCTTTCACGGTCCAGGAATTCGAGCGCCACGGACACGTTCTCCAGCTGCATCTGGCGGAAGGTGGGCCGCTGGTGGTACTTGCGGTACATGCGTTTCTGGCTGAGCACCTCAAGCAGCGCGATGAGCCGCAGCCCATCGCTCAGGTCGGTCTGCAGGTTCCCGATGCGCTTGTTCACACACTTGAGGTGCTCGTTGCACCAGCGCGTGAAGGTGTTCTGCTGGATCTTCTTCCACGGCGCGTCCTCCGCCAGGTCCTTCTCAGTTACCGGCATCCTGGCGGCGGGGAGAGCGCAAAGCGCAGCAACTGCCGGGGACTGGCGTTGGGAGGCCCAAGGGCCGAGAGAGCGAGAACCGAAGCGGAGCGAGAGCGGGGCTCGAACTCGCTGCTACTGGAGCCGCGGCCGGGAATGCTCTGCAGCCGCCTGCCCCGAGCCGCGCGAGGCGTCTGGACCGGCGCCTGCGCACTGAGTCGACCCGCCCTCGAGACCCCGCCCCGTCCCTCCAACCCCTCGGCTGGAGTTCCCGGACCACGCTCGCCCCCTGCGGTCCCAAGCGTGCACTGCACCCCACTGCCTCCAAGGCGTCCAGGGACCCGACGCTCTGTGCTCACCACTTAGGCGAAAGGAGGCCAGGGGATAGACTTTGGCTTAAGGAGAAGGTCACGGTCTCCGGTCTCCATCCCCCCCGGAGTCAAGGACGTGCAGGATGGGCGGGAACGGCGTGGGCCATGAGAGAGAGGAGTGCGGCCATGAGAGAGGAGTGCAGAGAGTAGTAGTTGATCCACCTATAGGTTCAGTCAGGTTCAATAAGGGTTTTTATTGACCTCCTGCTGTGTGCCAGACAACAGTGTTAGGCACTGAAGGACACGGAGAAGGAACGGACATTTTGCCATTCGTATTTATGAAACGCACATGAATTATAATGGTATCATCAGTAGCATTTATTGAGTACCTATTGTGTGGGAGGCCCTCTTAGCACTTGAGAACTAATGGTAAATAAGACAAACTTATTCCTGGGCGCCTGGGTGGCTCAGTCCTTAACTGTCTACTCTTGGTTTAGCTCAGGTCATGGTCTCACAGTTTCTTGGGTTCCGGCCCCACTTTGGGCTCTGCTTTAACAGTGCAGAGCCTGCTTAGGATTCTCCCTCTCTCTGCTGCTCCCCACTCTCAATGCCATTTATCTCTCTCCAAATAAATAAATAAACTTTTAAAAATCTTTTTAAAATAAGATAAACTTATTCCTTGACCTTGAGGAATTCATAGAGTAATGGGAGAACAAAGTAATGATCACAAACAGCTTAACAGTAGTAACAGAAATAACAATAATTTGCAGCGCCTATCAGTTGCCATATCAGCCTCCTAATGGTTCTCTAGTCACATCTTCCTCTAACTCTTTTAAGGACCCTTGTGATTCCATCCGGCCCAGTTGGTTAATCCAGGATATTTTTAAATCAACTGATTAGCAATCTTAATCCCATGTACAACCTTAATTCCTCTTTGCCATGTAAGTAATATCGACAGGTTCTGGAAATTAGGAATTGAACATCTTTAGGGACTGTTATTCTGCCTACCGACATCATATATTGAGTACCTGCTGTGTACTCATCCCGGCCCTGTGCTAGGTGCTGGGATATGGCAGAAACCCAGGCCAGACCTCTACTTCCAAGAGCTGAATAATTATAAAAGCAGCAGCTAGCTTTTCCTGAGTACCCGCTCTGCCCCTGTGCTAAGAGCTGTGCTAAGCAGTTCCTTTGCTATTGGCCACACCTGACAAGAGTTAACTGAGAGGTTACGGGACTTGCCCAAGGCACACAGTACAAACGGGACTGGAATGCAGGTGTGTACGAGAAGCACAGAGTGTCCTGGGGCCAAGAAGAGACACAGAACCTAGGTTTAGGGACAGGGATCTTCCTCGGGAACCTGAGTTGGGCAGGATGGAGGTCAAGGACTTCGGGCCTGAGTTGCCCAGGAGAAGCCAGCAGATTTTTGGTTGTCACATTTACACAAACAAGTCATTTGCATACAATACTGAAGTGCTTTGTTCAGATTGCCTCACTCACTGGAATGCTCAAAACAGCCTGAGGGGGAGAGTGGATTACCTGGCCCTGGCCCATAGTAGGGACAAAATAACTATTTGAAGGACCATTCCACGCCCTCAGTGATTAAGAGATTTGCTAGAAGTCAGCTGGTATGGACTGGGCAATTCTGGTCTTCTAACTCCAAAGTTTGTACAAAGTCTGTACAATGGCCCCTCTAAGGGGCCCCTGAGAACTCTGTTCTCATTCTGGGTTTTGCCTTTGTCCACACCATCTAAGCACCAAATTCACTAGAGGCAGTGTTGGTAACCTTTGCCTTCCTCATACGCAAGGCTGCCGGTTCCCCATGCTTTCTCCACCCAAACTCATCCATCAAAACTTATCAGTAGGTGTCTCACTCCCCAAGGCACCTGCTGCTGCCCGGAAGACAGGAGCTAATGCGCTAAGGCCCCCTTTCTTATTTAATTGTTTTCATCAGGTCTTGACACAAATAACTAAACAATTCTGCTGGTAAACATCCAGTGCACTTCCCCCGGCGCTGAGACACCCCATTTTAGGAAAAATCTAGTGATTCTCTCCACCCAGTCAGAAGAAACTGAAGAGTTCTCCAGGGAGCAATTCACGGAGGATGAGGGGCCTCAGCAATCACGGCAGAGGTGGGTGGCCAGTGGCTTCAGAACCGAGGAGACGAAGCACACAAGGTCTTCAGATGACTTCTTATCCACATTTGGTAAAAGATAAGAGCTGAACAAGTCAGGTGGGCAATTTCTGCAGGTAGCATTTTATTTTTCTTTATATTTTAAATTTTTTAATGTTTTATTTATTTCTGAGAGAGAGAGACCGCATGAGCAGGGGAGGGTCAGAGAGAGAGGGAGACACAGAATCTGAAACAGGCTCCAGGCTCTGAGCTGGCAGGCAGCACAGAGCCCGACGCCGGGCTCGAACCCACAAACTGTGGGATCATGACCTGAGCCAAAGTCGGACGCTTAACCGACCAAGCCACCCAGGCGCCCCTGCAGGTAGCATTTTAGCCAATACATTTTACAGTTTTGCCCAACAAGGCCTTTATTTAACAAACACCCAATCCTTGTTTTCTAAATTCTGTCCTAGGTGTCTCTGATCTCCTGGTATAGAACTGCCCCGAGTGGAAGAGCGTAAAGAAGTGAGAAGCTCAGGCTTCGGGCATCACTTTTGGCTATTCTGGCTTGGTGATGTTGAACAAATGGCTTCTGCAAGCTCCAGGCTTCTGATCTAGGTAGTGGAGATAACACACCTCTTCCTATGGTTCTTAGGTAATGCAAGCAATACTTAGCATACTGCCTGGCACACAGTAAGCATTCTATAAATGTAGCTGGAAACCAGGCAAAACGAACAGACTTCACAACCAGTCCCTGAAAAACCCGGAATTAGCTGCATTTTCCCTAGCTGACTCTAGTCTGTCTCTGTACGAAGCCATGGCTCCCCTCCATGTCTGTTACTCACAGATGTTGACCCCAATCTGCTGTAGCCCCAAGAGATCCCGGTCAGAATAAACTGACTGCGAAAACACAAGCAGATCAGTAGCCCCTCCAGGCCAGCGCGGACCCAGCAGGACAGCAGCAGATGCGCAGACACCCATGAAGAAGAGGCCGGCTGAACTTGAGGATAAGCACCAGGTGGAAGCCTGAAGCTCTGTGAGCCTACTTCTCAACGTTGTACAAGTTGCCGGGTCAGTAGGATTGGAACAGTTTCTTGGTTCCAAGCAAGTGTGCGAAAGTTCACCCGATCACCTCCATGCTTTTGCCCAGATAGTTCCCTCCGCCTAGAATGCTCTCATCTCTCCTTCCAACGTGGGGAACCCATGCCTGTCCTTTAGTCATCACTCTTTTTTTTTTTAATGTTTATTTTTGAGGGGGAGGGGCAGAGGGCGAGGGGCACAGAGGATCCAACGCTGACAGCAGAGAGTGTGATGCGGGGCTCAAACTCAGGAACCGTGAGATCATGACCAGAGCCAAAGTCAATGCTTAACCAACTGAGCCACCTGGGCGCCCCTGGTCTCTTACAGCCCTTGCAGTCACACCACTTATTTTATGCTAAGGTTTAGTTGCTGTTTAATGTGCCACTTGCTGGAAGGCAACTGTCACATCTGTCTCCTGGCAGGGGGTAGCCTGGGGTTTAAGACCTCATTGAACCAGTACTATCCAATGAAATATACTGAGAGCCACATTATAATTTTTATTTTTTCCACAATATAATTTTTAATATTCTAGTAATGCTTAACAGTTATTAAATGTCACTTAAAAAAGAAACAGGTGAAATTACTTACAATAATATAGTTTAACCAATAATAAGATGACCAACTCAGGGCACCTGGGTGGCTCAGCTGGTTAAGCGTCAGACTTCAGCTCAGGTCATGATCTAACGGTTTTGTAGGTTTGAGCCCCGCATCAGGCTCTGTGCTGACAGCATGGAGCCTGTTTGGGATTCTCTCTCTCTCAATCTCTCTCTCTCTCTCTCTCTGCCCCTCCCCCATCTCTCTCAAAATAAATAAACTTAAAAAAATAATAAGATGACCAATTGTCCTGATTTGCCCAAGACTAAGGGGTTTCTTGGGCTGCAGGCCTTTCATTTCAGTCCTAAAACCAGGAATGTCTGCGGCAACCAGAACAAGTTGGTCACTTGACCCAATATATCTGAAAAGTTATAATTTTAACACACAATGAATATTTTTAAATATGTTACTGTTTTCGAAGTCTGACATGTGTTTTATACTTACAGCATGTCTTTTTTAAAAAAACTATTTGTTTAGGGGCACCTGGGTAACATAGTCGGCTAAGCATCTGACTTTGGCTCAGGTCATGATCTTGTGTTTCGTGAGTTCGAGCCCCATGTCAGGCTCTGTGCTGACAGCTTGGAGCCTGGAGTCTGCTTCAGATTCTGTGTGTCGCTTGCTCTTTGCCCCTCCCCCCACTCGCCCTCTTTCTCTCTCTCAAAAATAAACAGTTAAAAAAATTTTTTTAATTAAAAATAGTTGTTAATTTAAGTAATCTCTACACCCAACATGGGGCTCAAACTCATGACCCTGAGACGAAGAGTTGTAATCTCCTCCGATGGAGCCAGCCAGGCGCCTTGTTTACAGCATGTCTTAATTCAGCCATGCGCTGAATAGCTGCCAGCGCTCAATAGCTCCCTTTAGCTACTGGGAGTTATCACATTGGGTGATGCAGATATAGAGATATACTTGATACTGCCATAAACCAGTTACTAAGCTAGAGACACACAACTCTCACCAGGGTCCTGACCTTGGGCTCCCACCTCCATATGTGAAACCTGCCTCCACACTTCAGGATCCTCAGCTCTGTGAAAGGGGGCCCAGGTGAACCCGGATTCTGTGGTTTCTTGGCGTCCTGGGGTCTACTGCCACGGTAGCATACCAGGATATTCGTAACAGTAAAAATAGTAAAATAAATAATAATAGAAGCTTCCATTTCTTGAGTACAGCCATTATCTCATTTAATCATTATAACAACCCCAGGTGATGTTATTTTTTCCATTTTACAGGTAAGGAAATTGGGGCTAAGAGAAATAATCATAATGCCTAAGGTCACAGAGTGACAGACTGGATACTCAGGAATGGCTAAGGGCAATAGTCAAGATTAAGAGCAGGGCCCTGGGGTTGCCTGTAACCTACGTTAACCATATACCTCAGAGGGGGTTTCTGACAAATGAGAAGCCATGTGCAAAGCACTTAGCATGTCAGTATCTGTGAGAGAGCTACCGCCGTGATCGTGATATGACAATGTCTGATAATGTCATGATTATGATAGGAGTGGACATCAAAGAGCAAAGACTGAAAGTTTCCAAAGGGAACAGAGATGGAGAACCAGGACTTGCAAAATGAACTGAAGTCCTCGCAGTTACATCTTTGCCCCAGGGCGGGGGCCTTCTCTGGTTGTAATTTTACACCGAGGTCCACACCCTGCCAGAAAGAAAGAGAAGCAAATTGTGAGAATATTTGCTCTGCCTCCGCCCCTAGCCTGGGCGCTGCGGAGGTCCTGGGGCCCTGTGGGTGGGTGCTGGGGAAGCGGGTCTTCTCCCAAAGGGGTGCCAGAAGCAACGGCAGTCTGAACGACCAGCTGGCCCTGCCCGAAGTTAGCTGGGAGCGCTGGTAAGCAGGCGGCTCCGAGGAGGCACCCCGCGCTCCCACTCACCCGCTGACGAAGGTGGAGCTCAAAATGGAATGAGCGACGTTCGTGAATGCCACTCTTTCCTGGACTCACACAACGGGCTACGTTTTATCGACATTCCTTCCTTGAATCCTACCGGTGTAGTAAATGGCTACCTCCCCGAGTGCCTGAGCGATTCGCCTCCACCGCTTACCGTCTTTAATCTCTGCAAGAACTCTGTGAGCTCGTCGCTATTATGATCATCCTCATGTTACCGACAGGGAAACTGAGGCTGCAAATAACAAATTAAGTCACTTGGCTCAGGTCCCTTTGGCACTGGGTGTCAGAGTCTGGATTCAAACCCTAGTCTAACCCACTCCACAGGTCAGTTCTGAGTCTCTGAGCTCTCAGTCCCTCCGAGGCCACAGCCGTGACCGCCAGAAGCAGTTTGCCTCATGCTGGTAAAGGAATGAAGGCGGTGGCCACCATCCACTGGACATTTGTGCGTCGTTCATTCAGCCGGGGCGGGACGACAGGGCCTGCTGAGGGCCTTGCTCTCCTCGCTCTCGGCCTTCTCAGCCCAAGGTGGAACTCACTCAGAGCGTGTCCCACCCCACCCTCCCCAGTCTTGCTGGAATCACACACACACACACACACACACACACACACAGCCAGTTTGCAAATGACTGGGCTCTCTTCCCTCACCCAGTTTGGCTTTGGCTTCTTCGGAAGATTTATGTGCGGGACTGGTTTGTTTTTTTAAAAGTGCAGACAAATGCCACAGAGCGCTTTTCTGCTAAAGAAAAGCCTGTCCAGCCTCTGCTCACCTGGCAAACCTAGACTGCCTTCCAAGTGGAACAGAAGTGGCTTTGTGGCGGGCAGTACAGCGGACAAAGACGTTTCCATCCTTATCTTGTGCACTCCCCTCTCCCCCGGTGCTCTGCACGCCAGGGTTAGAATTATGACTCTCAGAGCACTCAAGGACAGGGACTGTTTATCTTTATCCCTAGGGTTTAAAAGAGTAGCGGGGCACCTGGGTGGCTCAGTCGGTTGAGCGTCAGACTTCAACTCAGGTCATGATCTCACGGTTCGTGGGTTCGAGCCCCGCATCGGGCTCTGTGCAGACAGCCAGCTCAGAGCCTGGAGCCTGTTTTCGGATTCTGTGTCTCCCTCTCTCTCTGACCCTCCCCTGCTCATGCTGTCTCTATCTCTCTCTCAAAAATAAATAAAAACATTTTTAAATTTTTTTAAAAATAAAAATAAAGAGTAGAGGTGTTTGTGACCACTCGCTGAATTGCCAGGGAGGAGGGACTCACTGGAAGCTCAGAAAGGTTAAGTGACCCACCCATGGTCACACAGTTAATATCAGAGCTAAGAGTTCAGCGTTAGGTCTTCAGACTCTGCTGTTAATTCCAGCACTGTTTATAACAGCCCAATGTCTCTCACTGGTTGGCCCTTCACATGCACAATATGCAGCCTTGTTTCTCAAAGTATGGCCCCGCCAGGGGCTTGGTCAGCATCTGGGAATGTCAGGCGCTACCCCAGACCCACTGACTCAGGAGTTGCAGTTTATTGTGATCCCTAAGATGATTCTTCTGCTCATTACGGTTGATAACTAGGTTGATAACTACCACATTACAGTACATCCATCAGAGGGATTACTTTTGTACTTTTTACAAAAAAGTATGATGGATCTACATAGGCTGATAGGAAAAGATCTCAAAATGTACTGTTTAGTGGGGAAAAAGAAAAGCAAGTTTCAGAGCAACATGAATTTGTACAATCCAATTTATGTACACACTTTCCTTTTTTTATAAATTTACTTTTTTTAAAGTTTATTTTGGGTGAGAGAGAGTGTGCATGAAAGCAGAGGAAGGGCAGAGAGAGGGGGGGGAGAGAGAAAGAGAGAGAGAGAGAGAGAGAGAGAGAGAGAGAATCCCAAGCACTAATAGCACAGAGCCTGACACGGGCCTCGAACCCACAAACTGTGAGATCGTGACCTGAGCTGAAACCAAGAGTCAGGGGCACCTGGGTGGCTCAGTCGGTTAAGCGTCTGACTTCAGGTCAGGTCATGGTCTCACGGTTTGTGGGTTCGAGCCCCGTGTCAGGCTCTGTGCTGACAGATAGCTCAAAGCCTGGAGCCTGTTTCTGATTCTGTACCTCCCTCTCTCTCTGACTCTCCTCTCTCTCTCTCTCTCTCTCTCTCTTTCTCCCTCAGAAATAAATAAAACATTAAAAAAAAAAAAGAATAAAAAAGAAACCAAGAGTCAGACGCTCAATCGACTGAGGTACCCAGGCGCCCCTACATACACATTTTTTTAAACCAAAAATAACACTAATATATGTTAAGATACGCCTTGGGCTCATTGGCCAGGCAGCCTAGCAGGGCGCCAGTCTAGCAGGGGAGCCCAAATAGCAATGGACCAGATCAAACACGGTACCAGTTAACTCGGGTTTCTACGTGGGACAGCCCTGTTGGAACCCATAGGAGAAACAGCACCCTCTGAGGGCAACTAGAACATTCTCTTTCCAGCAGTGGGGGCTGTGCCACTAAGCCAGAGTCCGGCTGGGTGACAGTTCTCTCAGGTCCTTTGTCATGTCAGCTCATCCTTGGTCAGAACTATGTGCTACCCCCAGACCTTGTGATCTGTGAGTGTGTCACCTGAGTCACATGCCCTTTAATACAGGCACCAAGGAGCAGACTGCTTGGACAACCGCAACTCCTGGATAATTCCGAATAAGTTAAAAGGTCAGGTTTCATTCTGCGCATGTAATAAATCCTTTCTTTTGAAAGAAAGGGGAATGATACATTTTATTGTAACAGAAAATCAGTTTCTCCACATCCTGCCTAACTAAATTTTGAATAACTGTTTTTAAAATATTAAGTTGATGGGATGTCAGATTATTAGCCTGTGCAGGATATTAACCTGGATAAGAAAACAAAGAACGCTAGAAGGACTTATAGGAAATAGTTAATCAGGCAATCACTAGGAGGTGGTATTATAAGAACTTTTACTTTCAGGGCACCTGGGCAGCTCAGTAGGCTAAGTATTCCACTCTTGATTTTGGCTCAGTTCATGATCTCGCATTTTGTGGGTTCAAACCCCGTGTCCGGCTCCATGCTGGCAGTGCCGGGCCTGCTTGGGATTATCTCTCTCTCCCTCTCTCTGCCCCTCCCCTACTCATGTTCTCTATCTCAAAATAAATAAATAAACAAAAATAAGAACTTTTACGTTCTTTTTTTTTTAAATGTTTATTTCTGAGAGAGAGAGAGGGACAGCGTGAGCAGCAGAGGGTCAGAGAGAGAGGGAGACACAGAATCTGAAGCAGGCCCCAGGCTCTGAGCTAGCTGTCAGCACAGAGCCCGACGTGGGGCTCGAACCCACGAACCCAAGATCATGACCTGAGCCGAAGTCGGACGCTTAACCAACTAAGCCACCCAGGCGCCCAAAGAACTTTTA
Organism: Hyaena hyaena; assembly: GCF_003009895.1. Classification (NCBI taxonomy): domain Eukaryota; kingdom Metazoa; phylum Chordata; class Mammalia; order Carnivora; family Hyaenidae; genus Hyaena; species Hyaena hyaena. Next base: position 1,192,581 of record NW_024080845.1, on the reverse strand, counting down.
CTTTCAACCTTAAGGATTTTCTTTCTACCTTAAATGTGTCTCTAATGTTTTCAAACATACATTGTTGGTGGGAATATAAAATGGTACACCCACATTGGAAAGCAGTGTTTTTTAAAGTTAAACATGTGACTACCATATGATCCTGCCATTCCACTCCTAGGTAATCACCCAAGTGAAATGAAAGCATGTATCTATAAAAACACTTGTACTTGGATGTTTATACCAGCTTTATTTACCAAAAACTAGACACAGCCCAAAGGTCTATTAACAGGTGAATGGATGAAACAAGTGTCATGTATCTGTACAATGGACTAGTTAGTACTCAGCAATAAAAAGGAAGGACTAGGGAGCCTAGGTGGCTCAGTCGGTTAAATGTCCGACTTCAGCTCAGGTTGTGATCTCGCAGTCCGTGAGTTCAAGTCCCACGTCAGGCTCTGTGCTGACAGCTCAGAGCCTGGAGCCTTCTTTGGATTCTGTTTCTTCCTCTCTCTCTCTCTCTCTCTGCTCCTCCCCCACTCATGGTCTGTCTCTTCCCATCTCTCAAAAATGAATAAATGTTTAAAAAAATAATAATAAAAATGAAGGACCTATGAATATACATAGCTGCATAGCTGAATCTCAAAATAATTATGCTAAGTGAAAGGAGCCAGACAAAAAAGAATACATACTGTGTGATTATACTTGCAGAAAATTCTAGAAAGTGTAAACTAATATGTATATATATTTTAACTTGAGAGAGAAAGAAAACATTATGGAGGAAGGCAGGGGGAGAGAGAGAATCCTAAGCAGGCTCCATGCTCAGTGCAGAGCCCAAAAAAGGGCTTCATCCCGCAACCCTGGAATCATGACCTGAGCTAAAATCAAGACTCTGATGCTCAACTGACTGAGCCACCCAGGCACCCCTGCAAACTAATTATAATGACAGAGAGCAGATCAGCGTGTGCCTGGGCTGTAAGGGGTAGGTGAGGAGAGATGGAAGGGAGAGATTACAAAAGAAGATGAGGAAAGTTTTAGGAGTGATAGATACGTTCCCCATTTTGGCTGTGGTCATAGTTTCATTAATATATATGCGCATGTGTGTATGTGTGTGAAGGTGGGGTGGATGTGTAAACACATCACATTGTAAACTTCAAATATGTGCAGTTTACTGTTAAAAAAGAAAAAGAAAAGGGGCACCTGGGTGGCTCAGTCATTTGAGCGTCAGACTCTTGATTTCAGCTCGGGTCATGATCCCAGGGTCCTGGGATCCAGCCTTCATCAGGCATCAGGCTCTGTGCTGGGTGTGGAGCCTGCTTAGTGCTTAGGATTCTCTCTCTCTCTCTCTCTCTCTCTCTCTCCTCTGTCCCTCCTGCTCGCTTGATCTCTCTCACAAATTAAAAAAAGAGGAAAGAAAGAAAGGAAAGAAAACAAGTCTGTTTAACTTTTAAAGACAGAAAAAAGCAATAAGGATTCAAAGACACACCCACATAAAAATGTGTGCTCTTTCACTACATAACATGTTTGTCTTCTAAATCTAGTCTCCCCTACCCATCACTGCAGAGAATAACTTCAATAAATGTGCTCTTTTATTCAACTTGTTTAAGATTATCTGTTCTGTTTTCTCCCCTGTGTCCCCCACCTAGCTCAAACTAGGTGGGATCCTGCTGAAATGGAGTCAGATAAGATTTCCTCACCACCCTTGCACCATGATGGCCCGAGCTTCTCCCCATGGAGGTTGCAGGCTGTGAGGAATGTGATGACGTGTTTACTTTGGAGCAGACTTTGGCCCGTGAATACGCTCTCAGCTCAGACCAGAATCAGCTCCTGATAGGAGATAGGCCCTTCCAAAATATCTGGAGGTCAGTCTTCTCTCCAAAGGCCCTGGGGTAGATCTTTAATTGAGGGGAGGGGAGGGTTAGAGCTAACACAGAACATTTTTCCCTGGTTTCCCTAGAGCCTAAACTGGGAACGCTGCTGGCTACAGAAACTCATGATTGAGAAGTAAATGAGAACAATTAGAACGTGATTGGCAGAGCTCAGTGAGGTCTCAGAGGGTCCCTTGTTCTCCAAGTATGAGAGGTGTGCACCTTTGTTGGCCTAGAGAGTTGGCCAGTCAAATGATCCCAAGTTGGTTAGGACCAGAGGGAATCCACTGGGCTAGAGAGCTCTCCAAAATGCAAAACGTCTCTAGTAACAACAATGACAATCATAACAGAAACTGCCCCGTGTACTGAGCAAGGGTTTTATCTCTATTGCCACAACCCTCACATAACCTCTACAAGACAGGAACTAAGGCCCAGAGAGGTTAAGCAAGCAGCCCAAAGGCATCTGTTAAAGGATCTGACTCCAGAGCCCGACTCTGAACCACGGCACTGCACTGCCTCCCAGGAAGCTATGGGAAGTCCATGCATGGCAGATCCTGGACTCACACAGGTTCAGATCCCTGCTCAGCCACTGATGAGTTGTGTGGGAATAACAGCAATACCCACCTCACCCGGCTGTTGTGAGCTGCCTCCGAAACAATGACGGTAACGTGCGCCGTGCACACAGCAACGGGGCAAGAAGTAGTCGCTGTCATCATCATTAGTATCATCGTGGTCCAGAAAGATCTTCATCCAAAACTCCTAATTTGATCCTACTGAATCACAGTTACAGACAATCACATGGTTCACTCCTGCACTTCCTCAAATCTGGACTCAAGTCCCATATAAACTGAAACTCTCTCAACCCTCCCTTGGCAACCCCCCACCCTCCTTTTCTGCCTTATTTTTCTCCTTGGCACATATCACCTTCTAGTGGCTAGTGCGTCACCTATATATATACTATGTAACTTACTGATCTCATTTGTATTCTTTCCAAATAATTCATGAAGACACCACTCTCTACAACAGGCCTGGCACATAGCAGGTACTCAGTCAATATTTGATGTTGAATGAATGAATGAACCCGGAGTTCAGATTCTGCTTCTTTTTAGCCTTTTAACATTGATCAAGGTACTCAGCTTCCAGGAGCCTCATTTTCCTCAGTGGTTGAAGACAAGCACTATCATCTGAGCTCCTCAGGGCTCTGGCAGAGTCCACGGGAAGAACAAAGCTGTGCATGGGAAAGAATCAGCTCCAAACACTCCAGAAATGGTTACTGAGTGACTCTGCTCCATGTCAGACAGGATACCAGGCACCGGGGGATTGCAGACATGCATCCGAAAGCCGCTGCTCTCCAGGAACCTGTGACCTAGCGCAGCAGACAGACATTTCAACAAAGACTGACAACCCAATTAGGTATCGGCTCTGATCCATAGCAACCCGTTATCAACTAAGCACCTTACATTCACTGTCTCAGGTAACGTTCTGAGACACTACCAGCTCATTTTAGCGACAAGGAAACTGCAACAAGAAGTTACGAAACAACAGCTTGTTCCACACCTAGGTATATACCCAAGGGAAATGAAAATGTGCACGCAGAGACTTGCATGTAGATTTTATAGCAACATTATTCATTCAAGCCAAAAGCCAGGAACAATTCAAATGTCCACTAATAAGTGAATGGATAAACAAAATGTGGTACATCCAGACAATGGAATATAATTCAGCCATAAATAGGAATGAAATACTGATACCTGCTACAACTGGGATGAACCTCGAGAACATGCTAAGTGAAAGAAGCCAGACACAAAGCTTACATCCTGTGTGGTTTACATTCTATGATCCATAATAGGCAGATTAGAGGTTACCAGGGAAGGAATGGGGAGGGAAGTTATTACTTGATAGGCGTGGGGTATATGTGATGTGATAAAAATTTCTGAAACTAGAGCTGGTTTTTGCACAACACTCAACACATTAACTGTCACTGAACTGTGTGCTTTAAAATGGTCGGTTGTGGGGCACCTGGGTGGCTCAGTCTGTTAAGTGTCAGACTTTGGCTCAGGTCATGATCTCACGTTTCGTGGGCTCGAGCCCCGCGTCGGGCTCTGTGCTGACAGCTAGCTCAGAGCCTGGAGCCTGTCTTCAGATTCTGTGTCTTCCCCTTTCTCTGACCCTCCCCTGCTCATGCTGTCTCTCTCTCTCTCAGAAATAAATAAAAAACATTTAAAAAATAATAAAAATAAAATAAAATAAAATAAAATGGTCTGTTGTGTGTTGTGTGGATTTCACCTCCGTGCACAAAGAAACGAGGACCAGCATTGTAAGTTAGCAAAGGCTGACGTAGGACGGGAACCTGGCCAGGGCCTCAGAGCCTCTGCGACCTGAACTGCAAATCTTAACTTTAGCCTTGTATTTTTCAGTTTGGGAACTTCCATTTGACTCTTTTTTTCCATTTTCCAGTTTTCTACTGAAATTCTTGTTATCTAATTTCCTGAAGGTAGTCCTCACAGTTGTTAGAGTGGCACCTCAAGCCTGTGGATATATCTGGGTACCACTACCACGATGGGGGTGTATTCTGAGATTTGTGGCCACAGGCGTCGGGGCACCAAGGCCATGCCAGCCTTGCAGGCTCTCAGCTGCCACAGTCAGCATTCGCCCGCCGGGGGGAAAAGCAGGTCCCAATTTCAGGCGCCTGTTCCCAGGCCTTTTCCAGGTGCTCTGGGCAGGCGGGAGGGTTGACCTGATACCACTCACCTGCCAGGGTGAGAAGCAGGAAGCACCGGACCCCCACCCCTGCCCCCCTGCTGCTCTGCTGCCAATGGATACAGACTTCAAAACTGAAAAGGACAAAAGGGAGGAAGGGAAGGAAGGAAGGAAGGAAGGAAGGAAGGAAGGAAGGAAGGAAGGAAGGAAGGAAGGAAGGGGGGAGGGAGGGAGAAAAGTTAGGTGAAATTGCAGTTTTCAAAGTTGTGTCATTTATTTACTTATTCGGGAGAATCTTTCTATTTCATTCTAAGAAATACTAACCAATATAAAATCTGAAGGAAATGAACAATAAAAGTTTCCACTTTTGAGTACTTCTGAAGGGCTTACTGTGTTAAGCATTTTACTTGTATTAACTCATTTAGTTCTTATAAAAAGCCTAAAAGCATGTTTTACCATCTCTACCACCCTGGTTGAAGGAACCAAGGCCCAGAGAGGTAAAGGCATCGGCCCAAGGACACACAGCTTCTATCACATGGAGCAAAGACACAAACCCAGATGTGGCCAAACGTTCTTCTTTATGACCTAAGAGCAAAGAATGAGTAATTATAATGAATTAGAGTATCTAGACTTGAGAGAGCAAGAAAGCCTGAAAAAATGAGGTCACCTGATGGGAAAATGGCTAAGGAGGAGGAAGCAATGTCTGGGGGCAAGAAAAGAGTTCTGATTTTGTTCGGTGGGCCCCAGCTTTGAGGATAGGCAACTTAACCTCTCAGGCCTCAGTGTCTTCATCTATAAAATGGGACTGTTAAAGGCACTGACCCCCGCCTGGACTGTCCCAAGGACTCTAGTTCCTATTCCCCTCTCTAAGTGAGGTGGGAGGGCTTCCCTGCTGGGGGAGGTTTGGGTCAGGGAGCGGAAAACAGGGATTGAGCTTCTGGGTGGGGTGCACATCTGCCTTGAGTGGAGCCCCATCCTTCTTTGAAAGGAAACGTAGATGTGGTTGCCAGGGCCTGCAGGTGGGGAGAACAGAGAGAGCACTTTCCCAGGAGAGAGTGCTTTCCCCCAGCCCCTGCGGTCCTATAGGAAGTGGGGCCCTTATCACTAAATCACTGCGAAACTTAGAGAGTACCAGAGCCCTCAATGCTCATTCAGTCAGTCAATGTGTGTTCACCGATAAAGCACCTATCAGTCGGGACTCTCCTGGTGGCGAGTGATAGAAACTCAGCTAAAACCCCTGAAGCAAAAAGGAGAATTGAGTGGACCCTGTAACCAGACTGTCCAGCATGTCTGGATTCAGGGCCCTAGGTGACACCACCAAGATCCGCCCGCCTTTCCCTCTGTTGGCTTCCTTCTCAGGCAGCACCCCCCTCCCATGGTGATAAAGATGCCCCCACCCCCCAGCCACTCCAGGCTGACCTGCTTTCCCAGAGCTTCCAGCAAAAGTCCGGGCTGATGCTAGCTGGCTCTGGCAAGTCCTGTCCCAATCCCACTGTCCGAGGGATGTGGGTCCCCCCACTGGCCAACGCTGAACTGCCTGCCCACCCCGCAGGAGAGGGGGCTGTGCCCCACCCCGCAGGAGGGGGGGCTGTGTGCCCACCCAGCAGGAGAGGGGGGCTGTGCCCCACCCCGCAGGAGGGGGGGCTGTGCGCCCACCCCGCAGGAGGGGGGACTGTGCCCCACCCCGCAGGAGAGGGGACTGTGCCCCACCCCACAGGAGGGGGGGGCTGTGTGCCCACCCAGCAGGAGAGGGGGCTGTGCCCCACCCCGCAGGAGAGGGGGCTGTGCGCCCACCCCGCAGGAGGGGGGACTGTGCCCCACCCCGCAGGAGGGGGGGCTGTGCCCCACCCCGCAGGAGAGGGGGACTGTGCCCCACCCCGCAGGAGGGGGGGGCTGTGTGCCCACCCAGCAGGAGAGGGGGCTGTGCCCCACCCCGCAGGAGGGGGGGCTGTGTGCCCACCCAGCAGGAGGGGGGGGCTGTGCCCCACTCCGCAGGAGGGGGGCTGTGTGCCCACCCAGCAGGAGGGGGGGCTGTGTGCCCACCCAGCAGGAGGGGGGACTGTGCCCCACCCCGCAGGAGAGGGGGACTGTGCCCCACCCCGCAGGAGGGGGCTGCCAGCTACTGAGCTGTTGACAGGAACAAGCGTAAGCGCCAGGTTTACTGAGCCCTTACTCCCTATAGGACACTGTTCCAAGCGCTGCACATGTATTTAAACCTCACGGAACCCTGTGAGGTAAGTACGTTGTGTTATCCCCTTTAGTCTGGGGAGGACACCGAGGCACAGAGAGCTCAAGTGCCTTGCCCCAATCACAGAGCTGGGAGACAGCGAGGCGGGGCCTCACACGCACACGCTCTGGAGCCTGGACCTCACACGGATCCTCACACGGATTTCTCCCCCCACTCCTGTCCTCTGTCCAGACTGAATCACTTTAGACCCTCAAATGGCTGAGCTTCGGCGCGTCTCCTGGCCTTTGCACGCGCTGCTCCCTCTGTCCCTCGTCTCGTCTCCCCTCCCCTCCCCTCCCCTCCCCTCCCCTCCCTCCCGGGAACTCCTACCCGCCCTCCCGCCTCTGCTGAGGCAGCTCTTGCTCCAGCCTCAGACTGCCCAGCGCCCTTCGACGCCTGGCATCCCAGCGCTAGGTCGTACCCGCCTGCTGCTTGATGACATGCCCCGCCAGGTGACAGTCCCGCGAGGCGGCTTCGGCACTGCTATTGCCAGGAACGCGCCACCCCTGCCCAGCCTCCAAAGTGGCGGCTTAAAACAACACAAAGGTGTCCTCTGTGGGTTGTGGAGGCCCAGAAATCAGAAATCAGTCTTGCTGGACTAAAGCTAAGCCGTTGGCGGACCTGCCCCTCCTGGAGGCCCCAGGGAAGAATCTGCTTCCTTGCTTCTTCCAGCTTCTGGAGACCATCTACGTCCCTTTGCTCGCCGCCCAGTCTTCCATCTTCAAAGCCAGCCGTGTGGCACCTTCAAATCTTTCTGTCCCTCTGCTTCGTCGCCAGGCCATCTTCTATCGGAAAGAGACAGGAAGACACTCTCTTATGAGTGCAATCCAGGATAATCTGTCTCAAGATTCGCAATCACATCTGCAAAGCCTCTTCAGCTAATAGAAAGGAACAGGCAGGGGTGCCGGATGGGCTGTGCTGAGGGTCTCCTGGTCCGCCTACCACAGGGGTGAAGCTGAGGGCTCCAGGCCTGGGGTCCTGCTCTTGAACCAGGTGGCTCAACCTCTGACCTGCTGTGCGGCCAAGTGGTTGAACGTGCCACAGAGGGCAGAGGGCAGGAGGTGAGAGAGCACAGCGGATTGAGGAACCAAAAGCAATTCAGGCTGCGGGCGGAGGGGTCCTGAGAGGCGTCGTTTGGCATCAAGCCACAGCTCTGAGCCAGTTCCGTGTTTGTAAAATGGAGGTGAGAAGGTTCCTTCCTCGCAGCCCTGGCTGTCATGGGATTAAATGAGTCAAAACATGCGAAATACTGAGCAGGGTGCTTGGCACAGAGAAAGTGCTCGATGAATGTTGGCAGTTCACTATTGTCTTAGTTCGGGTATCCTCGCAGGCAGACTCTGAATCCAGAATTCAAATGCAAGACCTTCTTTTGGGAAACGATCCTTGGAAGCACTGGCAGAGGGTGTGGGAGGTGAGACAGGCAAGAAAGGAAGCCCATCAAGGGTGTGTTAATGAGGGGGCCGCCCCTGTGGCCCAAAGGGCCAGGAGCAGGGGTGGTGCCATCAGCCTTATCACCGGCTCTAAGAAGGCGGCCGGGCGGCTGTGACCTTCTGGTCTACTGCATGTGCAGGCAGAGCATGGCCTTGTCATAACTGAACTTGGTCTTGACTTCATTCATAATACACACTCACCCAGTCATAAGGTGACCGACCAGAAAGCCACTGCGCAACAGGACTTGGTTGCTGAGAGCTGGAAGTAACTGGCACACGCTGAAAGGGCATGGGTGGGCCCCAGCATATGCTACAGACATCACACAAGGCCATCTCCACCAAAGAACCTTGATTCTTGGGACTGTCCACAAGTGGCATCCCCAGAGGGATGTGGCTCCTTCTGCCTTAGAAATGGGCAGGCCAGGCCTGAGGCCCCTCTGGGGCCCTCGGAACAGTTAGGAGAGGCTCTTACTCACCATCATTTACTTTCTCCAAAATGCAGTTGTTGGGGTGCCTGGGTGGCTCACTCGGTTAAGTGTCCGACTTCGGCTCAGGTCATGATCTCACCATTTGTGAGTTTGAGCCCCGCGTCGGGCTCCGTGCTGACATTTCAGAGCCTGGAGCCTGCTTCAGATTCTGTCTCCTTCTCACTCTCTGTTCCTCCCCTACTCATGCTGTCTCTCTCTCTCTGTCAAAAATAAATAAAAACATTAAAAAAATTTTTTTTTATTTTTTTTATTTTTTTTTTTTACAAATAGTTTATTGTCAAATTAGTTTCTACACAACACTCAGTGCTCATCCCCAAAGTGCCCTCCTCCATGCCCATCCCCCCTCCCCCCCACATCCATCAGTCCTCAGTTTTTGTCAGCATTCAAGAGTCTCTCCTGGTTTGCCTCTCTCCCTTTCCCCCACCATTTCCCCCTTCTTCTCCCCCTTGGTCCTCCGTCAAGTTCCTCCTAATCCTCCTATACGTGCAAACATATGATATTTGTCCTTTTCTGCCTGACTTATTTCGCTCAGCATAACACCCTCAAGG
>NW_024080845.1:1169256-1182610 GCF_003009895.1 Hyaena hyaena | reverse complement strand
CCTGTGGGCCGTGGCTTCCGCAGCCCTCCTCCCCCACCCCTCACACCCACTCGGGCCCTCAGTTGTGCCGTGGCTCCCACCTTCCGCAGCCATGTCTGTCGGGGCACCTGAGCCTGCCCGCTCCCCATGCCCCTCTGCCCCGGCTCTGCCATGTTCCTGGGCCTCTGGGCGATACCAGGGGGTGGGGACTCTGCCTGGTGGCCACGGGGTCCCCAGATGGGGCAGGTGGCACCCAGGCTGTGTTGCTCCGGTTCCCGTGGGCCGGTGATGCTTGGGCCTGGGTCTCCTTCCTCCATGGCGTCACCCACGCAGGTCCCCGTGTCTGCCCCTCCTCAGTTCACAGCTGCCCCCAGGACATGTCCATTGTATTCTCTGCCCCCCCCACAGTGGGTCACTCGTGGTCCCCACTTGAAGTGGCTACTACACCAGCTCCTTCTTGTCGCCCTGTGCCAGCCTCCCTGAGCCCCATCTTGCCTCCAGTCCTCCGGCCCTGTCTCAGCAGGACCCCCCACCACTGGGCCCCCCACCACTGGACCCCCCACCACTGGCAGCAGAGGCCCCTTTGAAGCCCTCCGGAGGCAGGCCAAGGGCATCTGTACTTCCCACTCGGACGGGCACTGCCCCTGCCCCGGCCCCCTAGGGGCTGCAGGGCGCCGCGCTTCCCCCCCCCCCCCCCCGCCCCTGCAGTGGTGAGGGAGAAAGGTCATTGCCCGTTTCTGGAAGCCAGCAGGTACCTCATGGGAGAAGCGGGGCCCACAGGAACCAGGTTGGTGTGGACATCAGGCCCTGTATCTTCCCACCCCTTCCCTGCTCTAAGCCCTGTTGGAGCCCAGCTGACAGGATGTGGCCCAACTGCTTAGAGCCTGGGATTCAGGACAGACTTTGCCTCATTTGAGATTCAAAAAGAGGTCTTTTTGGGGTGCTTTTTCAACACCGGGACACCCCCTTCCCCATCTCCAGTCCCCATGATCTGTAAATATAACTTCATCTGTCCTCTGAGAGGTAGAAGAGGAGTATGTGGTGTTCCCTGTGAGTCTCCCTGATTCGAGAGAGCCTGCGATCAAGGGTCAGAAGGGCTGGGCTCCGATTCCAGCTCTGTGATTCACCAGCTGTGTGACCTTGGGCAAGTTACCTGACCTCTGTGAGCCCCCACTACCTTTCTGTATGTGAATCGTTGATTTTTTAAAGTAAACTCTGTGCCCAACATGGGGCTCGAACTCACAACCCTGAGATCAAGAGTGACACACCCTATTGACTGAGCCAGCCAGGCGCCCCTCTTGGTAAATGGAGGATTGGAACAGTACCCATGTGATAGAATTGTGATGAGTTAGTTCATGTAAAACACTCAGCACAGAGCCCAACCTATAGGAAACCATCGACTTCTCTAGCTAATATTTCATTCTGATTCCCAAGCTGTGCTTGCCCAGTACGCTGTCCCCCACCAGAGCCAATCACCTTGCTTTAATGGGTTATAAATTTCTGCTAACTTTTCGACCCTTCCCTAGAAGCTTCCTGAGCCAACAACTCTGCCTCATCTGTTACTTTTCCCAGCACAGCACACAGATATTTTTAAAATGTTGATTTTGAGAGTATTCCTGTTTTACAGACCAGGAGGCTGCCAGTGAAGGGTTTCAGGGACATATTCATGATTCCCCCAGTAATGGGGGATCCATCAGACAGAGTCCAGCCCCTGCCATCCTGCTCCGCCTGCAATTCTTGAATGCCTTCTGTATGTCAGGCTTGGACTAGGCACCAGGGAGAGACAAAGAAAAGCAGCTCTCAGCCCTATCACTGACAAGCACATAGTTGGTGCTCAGGAAATAGTTGTTGAATCTATGAATGAAGTAAGACAGGGGCACCTGGAATGGCTCAGTCAGTTGAGCATCTGACTTCGGCTTGGCTCAGGTCAGTCATAATCTTGTGGTTCGTGAGTTCGAGTCCCATGTCGGGCTCTGCACCGACAGTGCAGAGCCTGCTTGGAATTCTCTCTCTCTCCCTCTCTCTCTCTGCCCCTCCCCCACTTGTGCTAGCTCTCACTCTCTCTCTCTCTCTTTCTCTCAAAATAAATAAACTTCCAAAAATGAAGTAAGACAAGGAAGTTATAGCAAAGAATGGAATAAGAGTCAGTGACAAGTATTGCGCTGTATGACCCAGGGCAGGTCATGGCAAGTGCACTGTAACCTCACTGGGGCCTCACAACACCTTACACCGTAGGTGCTGCCGTCATGCTCATTCTAGAGACAAGAAGAATAAAGCTCCCGGAGGTGAGGTGACTTCCTGAGGCCATGCTGCTGCGGAGAAACATTTGAACTGGGACTGCAGCTCAAACCTGTATTTGAAATTGGCCTCAAATAAATGCAAGACATTTTTAACAGGGCGGAAATGAGCGTGGGCATTCCAGGCAGAGGGAACAGCATGGACGAAGGTGTGTAGGGGAGAAAAAACAGTCAGGGACTACTCAGGATTCACTCTTGATAGTAATAAGTGAGGAGATGAGCTGAGGCTGAGGAAAACAGGCAGAACTCCATGGAGGTCGAGAGTACAGTCTCTACAGCCAGACGCCCAAGTGCGGCATCTGCCATCTACGTGCTGTGTGACCCTGGGCTAGTCACCCAGCCTCTCTCAGCCTCAGCATCCTGATTTTTAAAAAAGGAGATAATGCCTTTTTCCAAAAAAGTCATGTGAATGACCAAAGAGCACATGAAAATGTGCTCAACATCACATTTGCATCAGGGAAATGCAATTCAAAGCCACAGTGATATGTCTCCTCACATCCGTTAGAGTGGCTGTGATCAAAAAGACAAGAAATAACAAGTGTTGGCAAGGATGTGGAGAAAAGGGAGCCTTGTGCCCTCTTGGTGGGATTGTAAATTCGTGCAGCCAATATGGAAAACAGTATGGAGGTTCCTCAAAAGACTAAAAATAGAACTACCGTATGATCTGCCATTTCCACATCTGGGTATTTATCCAAAGTAAACAAAATCACTATCTTGAAGGGATTTCTGCACCCCCACGTTCACTGCGGCATTATTCACAATAGCCGAGACATAGAAAAATCTAAGTGCCTGTCGACTGGTAATGCAAGAATATTCAGCCATAAAAAAAGAATGAAATCCTGCCATTTGCAACAACACGGATGAACCTTGAAGGTATTATGTTAAGTGAAGTAAGTCAGAAAAGGACAAACACTGTATGTTGTTGAACTCACACTGAAGGTGGACTGGCAGTTGCCAGGGGCAGGAGAGAGAAGGAAATGGGGAAATGTTGGTACAGGCTATCAGAGAATAAGTTTTGGGGGTCTAGTGTACATAGCATGGTGACTATTATTAATAATGCTGTATTATAGGGGTGCCTGGGTGGCAATTAAGTCAGTTAAGCATCCGACTGTTGAACTCAGCTCAGGTCATGATCTCATGGGTTTGTGGGTTCAAGCCCCATGTCAGGTTCTGTGCTGACAACACAGAGCCTGATTGAGATTCTCTCTCTTTCCTTCTCTTTCCACCCCTTCCCCACTCGCATACAGTCTCTCTCAAAATAAATAAACTTTTAAAAAATGCTAGGAGCGCCTGGGTGGCTCAGTCTGTTAAGCATCCGACGTTGGCTCAGGTCATAATCTCACGGTTCGTGGGTTCAAGACCCACATCGGGCTCTGCGCTGACAGCTAGCTTAGAGCCTGGAGCCTGTTTCAGATTCTGTGTCTCCCTCTCTCTCTGGCCCTCTCCTGTTCATGCTGTCTCTCTTTCTCTCTCTCTCAGAAATAAATAAAACATTAAAAAATTTTTAAGAAATAAAAAATTAAAAATGCTATATTATGTATTTGAAAGTTGTTAAGAGAGTAGATCTTCAATGTTATCACCACAAAAAAAAGAAAAAAAAACGGTACTTATGTGAGTGGATGAAGGTATTCATTCACATTATTGTGGTAGTCATTCCACAGTATATATGTGTATCAAATCATCACATCGTACACCTTAAACTTATCTCGGTTGTATGTCAGTATCTTTTTTTTTTAAAATTTTTTAATGTTTTTTTAATTTATTTCTAGGAGAGAGAGAGACAGCGCGAGCAGGGAAGGGTCAGAGAGAGAGGGAGTCACAGACTCTGAAACAGGCTCCAGGCTCTGAGCTGGCAGTCAGCACACAGCCCGATGCGGGGCTCAAACCCACGAACCGCGAGATCATGACCTAAGCTAAAGTCGGACGCTTAACCGACTAAGCCACCCAGGCGCCCCTGTATGTCAGTATCTTAATAAAGGCACAAAAAAGTGGAGAATATAATACCTCCCTCACAGGGGCTACTGTGGGATACATTGAGCTCTTCACCACCGAGCACAGCCCAAACTGGGACAAGAGCTTGGTACCTGGGGCTGGTACTGGTCTGCAGGCCTTTCCTCGTCCTCTCCATGTAGAGTGTCCCTTTTCTCCCGTTTGTCCCCCAAGCCTGGCTCACTCCCACTGAGCGTGGTGGTTGTCACCACCTGCATGAAACAGCCGTGCGCCTGAGGCTGACTTAGTCCCCTCTTCTGTGTTCTTGAAATAGTCCAAGGTTTAGATGTACTCCGCAGAATGAGGAAGAGCATATGCTCATTTCAGCCACGGCTAAATCCTCCTACCTGGCACACGGTCAGCCACACGGTAAATGCTGGGTGAATAAAGGAAACCGATGAGTGGGTGGGTAGAGGGGTGGGCGGAGGGGTGGATGGATACATGGATGGATGCATGGATGGATGGAGGGGCAGGTACTAGGCTGAAAGACACCACTTCATCCTGCACGCTGTGAGCAGTGCTGGTGTGCATGGCATCCATAAGTGTGTGGCCTCGAGCATGACCCTTCAGGCCTGAAGAATCTATATCCTGTCCCTGCCCTGGGTGGGGTGTTTGCTCTACTCTTACTTCTACAATGCAATTTAGTGCAAACACTCTTGGTTCAGGGAGACAGATTCTAGAAAGTCAAACAGCCCTTCTCTCCCTGACCAGAAAAAGAACGACAGGATCTTGCAATTCACCTGTGGCATCCTTGAGATTGTGCTCTCCCAAAGCTCACAGCCCTATCTTTTTACTTTTCTTTTATATATAGCAACACATTATATTCACAAGTCTTTGTTTTTATCTCAGGGATTTCCAGTTTCCTAGGACCTCTTCTGAACCTTATTCTCCTGAAAGATAGCAACCACCCAATAGAAATCGTATGTACTCTGTTCTTGATTTTCATTTGACGTACTTTTCCATGACACCAGATACTATTTGTTTCTATAATTGCTGGTGGCTGTGGCCAGGCCCTTGCTATACAGTAATGCAATTTTCTTAACCATCCATCATGGTCAGACAACTCGGTGATTTACAGGGTCTCACTAGTCCGAGCAAGGCTGTGGTTGGGGGCAGAACAGTGTGGCTGGTGTGTTACCTTTGGGTAAAATAGGTCGAGCAAAGTATATAGATTTACCTGTCTGTGCATGAAACACCTCTAGAATGACTCACAAGAAAATGTGACCTTGTTACTTTTAGGGACAGAGATCTGAAGAGACTTTTCATCTGAATCCTTTGGTATCTTTTGCATTTTAAACCAGGAGCCTGTTTTACCAAAGATACTTTACATTAAAAAAAAAAAATCAAGGTTGGGGCACCTAGTGGCTCAGTTGGTTAAGTGTCTGACTCTTGATTTCAACTCACATCATGATCTCTTTTGGGATTCTCTCTTTCCCACTGTCTCTGCCTCTCCTCCTCCTCTAAATAAATAAATAAACTCAAAAAAAAATCAAGGTTTCCTCCTGGAGGTGGGGTCTAGTTCCACCTTCTCCCATTTGTGGGTGACATAGACCTATTGATTCACTTCCAAAAGGTAGAGTTTTGGAGGTGAAAACTAGTAACTTCACAGTGGAACAGGTCAACAGATACCACCTTAACCTCAAGTTCAAGGTGAACCTCACCAGTGGTGTCAATGTGCGTGTCACAGCCCCTCGACTGGTTATTTAATTTTGAAAGAGAGACAGAGGGGCACCTGGGTGGCTCAGTCGGCTGAGCATCTGACTTCGGCTCAGGTCATGATCTCATGGTTCGTGGGTTCAAGTCCCACATTGGGCTCTGTGCTGACGGCTCAGAGGCTGGAGGTTGTTTTGGATTCTGTGTCTCCCTCTCTCTCTGACCCTCCCCTGCTCATGCTGTCCCTCTCTCTCTCAGAAATAAATAAAACATTAAAAAAATAGATTGAAAGAGAGACAGAGACAGAGAGAGGGCACGAGTGGGGAAGGAGCACAGAGAGAGAGAGGAAGACAGATAATCCCAAGAAGGCTCCATGCTTTCAACACAGAACCTGATGTGGGGCTTGAACCCACAAACTGTGAGATCATGACCTGAGCCGAAATCAAGAGTGGGAAGCTTCACCGACTGAGTCACTGAGGCGCCCTACCATAAACATCTTGGAATATAAGTTTGGGACCCCCCTTTTTTTCTTTGTCTGTGGTCTCAGGAGCACGGTGTATGATGAATTAGGGAGGAACGGGGACATTTCCTAAATTTTCGTCAGCAGTTTCACTGACGGAGTTCTGGTTTGGTCCTGGTGTTTGTCTGGGGTAAGGCGCGTCAACATGAGAAATTGCTGTTGCAACATAAATAAACTACATTCCTTCGATGTTGAAGTTTGAATCATGTGTGTATTCACTTCACATGGTGTCTGGATTCTTTCTTTGGTGGAAATGGCCCCAGGCTGAGGGTGTGCAGAGGCCAGCGTTTTCGTGTCACATAGACTATTGGCCCGTAAGGTGCCAGCTCAGGTGGGGAGTTCCTGAATTTCAGTTTGCCTAACTGTAAAATGGGATAACTTCTCTCTCTAAGAACATGTGAAAGCACTCTATAAACGGTATGATAGACTCAAATCCCAGACCTCAGACTTTTGTGCTGCGGGCCTAAGGGCAGGATGGAAAGTGAGGGGTGGTGGGTGGGGGGTGGGTATAATCCGGAGCAGCTGTCCTCTGGCTATGCTTTTGGGGTGGGGGTGGGGTCTCAGATTCCATGACAACTTGACAAATGGTGCAGGTAGGGCACGCATGAAGGGCCAGGGTCAGGGTCAGCTTCATGGACATGGGACCCACGCAGGTGACGGGGGGGGGTGGGGGGGTGTTCTGTGCTCAGAAGGGCCCAGGACTTGATTGACTGTTCCACTGCCGCTGTCTTGAGTTTCTTTGCATAATTTGAATTTCTTTGAATTTCTTGAACTTCTTCTGCATAATTTCTTTTTTAAAAAATGTTTATTTTGAGAGAGAGAGAGAGTGCGCACAAGCGAGGGAGGGGGCAGAGGGAGATGGAGAGAATCCCATGCAGGCTCCATGCTCAGCCTGGAGCCGGACGACGTAGGGCTGGATCTCACCACTGCCAGCTCACCACCTGAGCCAATATGAAGAGTAGGGATGCTCAGCCAACGGAGCCACCCGGGCACCCCAGAAATGCTTCATAATTTCTGAACCAGGAGCCCCACATTTGCATTTTACACCAGGCCCCGCAAGTTATGTAAGCCAGTCCTGCTGATGACACCCTCTCAGGTAGTGTGTGGGGGCTGCAAGCCACCTGGGATTTTGCAGCCAGGAGAGGAGGGGTGGCAGAGGGGCAGAGAGGAGGCTGCGGCCTCTGGGAAAAAACTCCAAGGCAAAGCGCTGGGAGAGGAAGTAGGGTTGTCAGGAAGTCCTCCTATATTAGGAACCTCGCCTTTTATTTATTTATATTCTAACGTTTATTTTTGAGAGAGTGCATGCACATGAGCAGGGGAGGGGCAGAGAGAAAGGGGGACAGAAGATCCGAAGCAGGCTCTGAGCTGACAGCAGAGGGCCCGATGTGGGGCTCAGACTCACGAACTGACTTGAGCCAAAGTCAGATGCTCAACTGCCTGAGCCACCCAAGCACCCTGGAAACTTGCCTTTAAATTCCTGAGAAACCTTCCGTAGAACTTCCATTTCTGGTGGTGGGATGGATTTGTTTCTGGTGAGAGAGTGGGTCCATGACAGGATGGCATTCCACGCCACATCCTGCCACGGGAGGAGGGCCCAGGACATGTATTGGGTACGCTGGATACCGGCCACCATGTTGGAGGTGCTCACCCTGAGAGAAGCACAAACCAATAAAGTGAGCCGGAAGGGCCCCCTCCCACTCTCCTCCATCCCTGGGCTGAGTCGGAGCAGGGGCATCTGTTATTTCTTTTTTTTTTTTAAATGTTTTTATTTATTTCTAGGAGAGATAGAGAGAGACAGCGTGAGCAGGGGAGGGTCAGAGAGAGAGGGAGTCACAGACTGAAACAGGCTCCAGGCTCTGAGCTGGCAGTCAGCACAGAGCCCAACGCGGGGCCCGAACCCACGAACCGTGAGATCATGACCTAAGCGAAAGTCGGACGCTTAACCAACTAAGCCACCCAGGCGCCCCACATCTGTTATTTCTTTGGGTCTCCAAATCCTGGGATCTGGGGGAGGCAGGGACAGTAGTTTCTCATTGAGAACCCAAGTCCTGTGAGTCCCTGAGGAAGGGAAATCTGGCTAACAGGAAACAGAGGGGGCTCGGATCCCGGCCTGGGCCTCAGCCTTCTGCTTTGGGCTTGAATTCCACTCGAAGGCTGGCCAGCCCTTACTTGCCCCTGACATCATCCCAGCGCTGCCTCTAGCTGTGGCCCGCTGGGCCCTGCACGCCCGCCTCCACACCGTTGCCCCCTGAGAGCACACCCCTCTCAAAGCACCAGTCCAAATCCTACCTCGTCCTCAAGAGCCAAGGCGGGACCTCCTCCCCCACAGGCTTTTGCAGCTTCTCCGACTCCAGCTGTGCCCTCTGAGCACTCACAGCATGCGGGACGTGGGCACAGTTGGTGTTTGCCAGGCCGCGTCTCAAGGTCTGTTTTATGGGGCTTATGTACTGGGTGACCCCCCCGCCCCCGCCCAGGCCATCTGAAGGTTCAGTGATGGCCCATTAGTGCAACATAGTAAATGGCCAAGGGTGTTGGTCCTGTAGTCAAAGAGACCTGAGTTCAAATCCTGACTCCATCAGTGTTATCTCGGGCACCTCACCCAGAACTCCTGAGCCTCAGTTTCCCCAGCTGTAAGGTGAAGATGGTGTCACGGGTTTGTTGAATGTCTGGGTGAGAGCACCATACGCTGTGGCTGCTGCTATTGTTGTTATCACTATGATGGGACAGATGACAGCCCTGGACAGACACACGTAACACAGGTGAGGGACGGTAGCCAACACGGACTTAGCCTGTGCCGGGCAATGCTCTCAGTACTTTATGGAGGAGGCATTCAATCTTCACGAAAACTCTGTGAGGCTGGTACTATTATTTCCCCATTATACAGAGGGGCAAACCGAGATCCTTAGGAGGTTATTAAGTAATTTGCCAACAGGAAGGTGGAGCTGGAATTTGAATGGAGGCTGTCTGTCTCAACTCATGTCCCCTCACTCACTAGCTGTGCCAGCCCTCAGCCGCCACCACGGTCGCCGCCCCCAGAGCCTGGGCTGGACCACGACGTGGTGCAGGATGCCCCTGCTGCCTAAGGAGAAAGCCCTCTGCCTCTTATTTTTTATGTTTATTTTGACAGAGAGAGAGACAGAGAGTTCTTGCATGAGCAAGGGAGGGGCAGAGAGAGAGGGAGAGAGAGGGTCCTAAGCAGGCTCCTCACTTTCAGCCCCTAGCCTGATGCGGGTGTCAATCTTGCAAACTGTGAGATCACAACCTGAGCTGAAATCAAGAGTCAGTGGCTCAACCAACTGAGCCACCCAGGTGCCCCCCAAAAGCCCTTTATTTTCAAATACTTAGCTTTCCAGGTAGTCAATATTTACAGAGCAAAATCCCTGCCCCAGGAATGATGCAAAAGATTAAAATATTTCATTTATTTTTTTAAATTAAATTAAATTTTAGATACAGAGAGAGTACAAGCAAGGGAGAGGGACAGAGGGAGTGAGAAAGAGAATCTTGCAGGCTCCACACTCAGGCCAGCACAGAGCTCGATCCCACCACCCTGGGATCATCTGAGCCGAAATCAAGAGTCAGACACTTAACTGACTGAGCCACCCAGGCGCCCCTGAGTGTTTCAGCAACCCTGAGTTAGGATCTTACTGTCATCTCCAGTTCACAGATGGGAAATGAGCTCAGGCAGCTTATGTAACTTGCTCAGGGTCATACGTAGGACACGGCAGAGTAGGGACTTGAACTCAGGTTTGGGCTGCCCTCCTCTCCAAATGGAAGCAGACCCTTCCTATAGCAGGTCTTTGGGGCCCACTGGGCTCTCCTGTCTGGGTGCCAGTCCATAAATCACAGCAGCAGACTTTGGGAGGCTGGGAGAGAGATGGTCTACCTTCTCCCTGGCTCCAAGAAAGCGATGTGGTCAGGGTGAGCCGGCCTCCCTCTAGCACCTCGTACCAAACCCCCGTCTATTCCCCCTACTCTCGGGCTGAAGAGAAAAGCTTAGCCCTTGGGTTTCCAGAAAGGCTGGTTTTCCTGGAAGGCAGGGTGAGGAGGGAGCAGCTTAACTTTCCAGTGAATAGCAGAGGGTGAGTCAGCACTGGGCCTGGGGAGTCATTGCCCTGCTTGGAATCTGGGGGCCGGACAAGGTGACGTAGGATCCTCCCCACCAGGCCTGGCCTCCTAATGGTCTAAGACTACACAGAGCCCTGGGGCTGGAGCCTGACGGTGGGGGCATCCCATCACCATTTGGGGCCCCTTCCCTCCCTTATTTGGGGTTTGTGCAGATTTTGTATGGCTATTCTGCTCTTTCCTGCCCCTGCCCCAAATCACCTCAGCTGGATTCCAGGTTCCATAAACAACTTTCTTTAATTAGTTGTTTCACTCAAAAAGACAAGAAAGTTCTGGAGATGGATAGTGGTAATTGTTGCACAATAATGTGAATGAATTCAATTCTCCTGAACTGCACTCAAGAAGGATTAAAATGGTAAATTTAAAAAAAAAACTAAGAAGTATCCTTTACTACAATTTTTATTTTTATTTATTTTTTTATTTTTGTAATGCTTTTATTTAGTTTTGAGAGAGAGAGAGACAGAGCGCAAGTGGCGGAGGGGCAGAGAGAGAGGGAGACACAGAATCCGAAGCAGACTCAGGGATCAGAGCTGTCAGCACAGAGCCCGACACAGGACTCAAACTCATGAGCCGTGAGATCACGACCTGAGCCAAAGTAATATGCTTAGCCGACTGAGCCACCCAGGCACCCCCTTTACTATAATTTTTTAAAAGACAAAAATGAAAATAGAAATTGACCCAAGACCTGAATGATCTGAAGAAGCCAGCCATGGGAGGTTTGGTTGTCGAGTCTTCAGGCAGAGGAAGGCCTGTGCAAAGGCCCTGAGACACAATTAATTATATCAGTGGTTCTCAGCCCTGGTGATCAGGGAGCCCTTAAAAAAACTTCTTTCTTCTCATCTTCCCCCTTTAAAAAAACTTCTAAAGCCCAGCTCCACCCCATAACAATTGAATCAGAACCTCTGGAGTTGGGGCCAAGGCATCAGTATTTTTCTAAACTCCCCAGATGATTCTGACTTGGGGCCAGGGGTCTCCCACTGAGTTCCATGGGCAAACTATTAAGTGAAATTATAAAGTTAAAACTATTCCTGGTACCACTGGTACCTCTTGGAAGTTTTGCTCAAACTCAAGCTGTCAGGTTGTTCAGTCTGTCACATAGAATTGTACCACTGGGGTGGGCTAAAAAAATAAATGAATGGGGGCGCCTGGGTGGCTCAGTCAGTTACGCATCTGACTTCAGCTCAGGTCATGATCTCACAGTTCATGAGTTTGAGCCCCGCATCGGGCTCTGCGCTGACAGCACGGAGCCTGCTTGGAATTCTCTCCCTCTCTCTCTGCTCCTTCCCTACTCACACACACACAGTCTCTCTCTCTGTCTCTTTCTCTCTCTCAAAAATAAATAAACTTAAAAAAATAAATGAATAAAACAACAATTTATAGCTAATCCCACCAAGGGTGGGATCTATTTCTCCCCCTTAAATCTAGATGTGGCCTTGTGACTTTTGGTGGCCAACAGATCCTTAGCAAAAGTGCTACAGACAGAGGCTGCAAAAGGGCTGGGGCCCAGGGGCCCGCACTCTCTTGCTGCTGGGAGCCCTCCCTTACGGCATCTGTGAGCAGGCCCAGGCGCGCCTCCCAGAGGAGGAGAAACCACTGGAGCGAAGCCCCGCTGCTGTCGCTGCTCCAGCTTAGATCGGACCCACCAACCCCAAATCACCAAAAATACTAACCGTTGTTATTTCAAGCCGCTAAGCTTTGGGATGATTTTTCAAGCGGCAAACGCTACCCGTTCACACACCTCCTTTTGATCTTTCCCTAAATGAAGATGGGGGACACCTTCGTCATCAAAATAAAGAACTGTTTCTTCTTGGAGTAACAGAGTTGTAAGTTTTGGAAAGCTGTTCCTTTCTTGCCCTGAATTGGGTGATGCACCTGTCCAAGTTCACACTGAGAGGAGCCGGCTGTCCCGGACGAGGCTCCAGGGCCCGGTCCTTTGCCCTTTTGGCTCTGGAGGCATTGCTCCCCTTGCCGTAACCACTACCTCTCACATCTTTCCTTCCCTTCTTATTAAACACCAAGGAGATATACAAATACTGAATTATTGTGTTGTATACCTGAAACTAATACAGTGTTATGTCATTTTATCTCAGTTAAACAGAAAACCAGGGGCATCTGGGTGGCTCAGTTGCTTGAGCGTCTGACTCTTGATTTCAGCTGGGATCATGATCCCAGGGCTGTGGAATCAAGCCCTGCATCGGGCTCTGCGCTCAGTGTGGAGCCTACCTAGGATTCTCTCTTTCTCTCTCTCTCTCTTTTTTAAAATATTTTTATTTATTTCTAGGAGAGAGAGAGAGAGAGACAGCGTGAGCAGGGGAGGGTCAGAGAGAGAGGGAGTCACAGACTGAAACAGGCTCCAGGCTCTGAGCTGGCAGTCAGCACAGAGCCCGATGCGGGGCTTGAACCCACGAACCGCGAGATCATGACCTAAGTGAAAGTCGGACGCTTAACTGACTAAGCCACCCAGGCGCCCATCTCTCTCTCTCAATAAAATAAAATAAAATAAAATAAAATAAAATAAAATAAAATAACCATAAAAAACTTATAATACCTATAGTACTTGATGAGAAATTTATAAGAGCTGTATTATATAAAATGAATCAGCTAAGCATTATTTCAAGAAGTTGAATCCAGTTATACAATAAATAAGCCAAGTTAATTAATGAATTAATTATGCAAGAAAGCCCTGGGGATATAATGTATAGCAGAGTACATACAGTTAATAATATTGTATTATATACTTGAAAGTTGCTGAGAATAGATTTTAGAATTCCCATCACAAGAAAAAAATTTGAAA